>NC_041393.1:30640210-30674039 GCF_002162155.2 Triticum dicoccoides
ATACCTCTCTAGGCCCCGCCAAATGCATCAACTACACATTCACACATGTTACATCACGTACCCCATTGATCTAAAAAGCCCTCTCTTCACGTTTATTTCTCATACAACATTCCTTTTGAATAAAGTGTGGCCAAAAAATTATTTTAGAGTTTCTACATATATACAACATTACAAAGTTATATGGAGGAGTACGAACGCTAATTTGCATTGCATTGTGCCCACAATGATATTTATTCCGCACTGTGAATTTGTATATTTTTATACTATATACAAAGTTAGTCATAATAAAGAGAAACGAAGAGCATCTCTCTCTCTCCATCGCATACCCCCCCCCCTGTACGGCCCTTTCACGTATGCACACAAAACTATCTCCATGTCCTCTAAAAGTAAGCCCCCAGAAAATTCACGCGTGTTTCATCTTTCTCTCACGATATATGCAATGACGATCATTGTATTTGAAGTGAAAGCACGATACATACATTGGACTTCATAATCCACTCATTACGGTCACTGTTTACGTTTAGTGGTTATTATACAGTCACGGGCTCACCATACAACTTTGTATTTGCTCATGACATGACTAGTTGACCAGTTGAACGCTCCATGTGGCACCTAATCTAGTGTTGCATCACATTATCTCACTAACATCGTGCCCACCTGTCGACTTGTATCTACTCTACATCTACACTATTATAAAATACTTAAAATACACTCTTATAAAAAATAGAGTTGGTGATGATGGTGTGCCTGCCATCCTGCAATATAGGCCATCCGATTTATATCTGATGGATAGGAAAGAAACTATGGCAATTTTGCAAAAAGGTACCCACACACCTCTCCCCATTTGCAAATAAGGCCTTCCCGTGTTTATCCTTTTCTCTCACAAGGTAAACAAGTCATACAAATGCATCTTGATGTTACGTGCAACGCACGGGCATCTTCCTAGTAAGAATGAAAACAAACGACAAAAATATTTTGACGGTGGTGCGAAGTCATGACCGCGGGCACACAGACAAGGTGGCCTTTTATTGGTATGTTGAGCCGTCTGTTTTAACACACAGGAGCTGGTGTGGTGATTATACACACACGCACGCATGCACACGAACTCCATCCACGCAACACTCACACAAACACATGCACCCACGCATGCACGCAACACTCACACGTACACACGCAGCCACGCACGCACGCAACACTCACATGCACACACGCACACATGCATGCACACACTAGTACACCACACGACCAACACACACTCTCACGCTCAAGTGCTCAACCTACACGTGCATGCGCACACATCAGGCCCTGACAGACACATACACAACCAGGTGATTCCCGCGCACGGGTTGGAGCCTTGTCGCGCCTGTGTAAATTTGTGTTTATCTGACCTTTTCCCTATGCGAACTGACAGGTGGGACCCACAAGGAACGTGGTCAATTTAACAAGTCAACATGGCGCCACGCAGACTATTTGGCCGGTCAACAAAGTGCAATCCAATGCTGAACTATGAGCAAGTGACCGGATAATCACCGCAAAACATATATAGTGACCGTAATCATCTTATTCTGAAGTTCGGTGATCGTACTACGCTTTTCTCTCTGTAGGCCCTCCAAAACTACATCTCTACACGTTCTCGCATGTTACATCTAACAACTATGCAATACAGCACTACTACTACACTCTAACACAATAAATCATATGTGTTTTTAGTTTTACTAGATATCATATTGTTACTTATAATTATTCAGTTTGCATACATTAAAATTGCCTTTGAAATGTATGGCCAGTATCATCTACCGCGCGGGAAAAATCCCGCCCTTTCCTATTTAATCGGGTTTGTATCAATGGATCATGCGAAACAGCAAAACTATAGTACTATACAGTACAAGTGACAGTTCACTGGGCCGTCGTGTCGTCTACTCCTCCGTCGTAAGAGTGGAGCGCTCGCTTTCATAAATATTCTAGTCCCTTTCGCTGACATGTGGGACATCAAGCTACCGGGTCCACGTGCCATACCGGAATATAGTGCAGAGCAGCCGCGGTGAAGCACCCCAGTCATGGCGCCGGCGTAGTAATGAGCATTGAGGCGTCAAATCTCAAAGCTGCACCTTTCCCGCAGTTAAGTTGGAGGGATGAAGTAATAATGCTAAAAAAAGAAGTTGGAAGGACAAAGCAACCATCATTTCACTCGTTGCTGAATCCGCTTCTCCCTCATCTTCTTCAACTTAACCACGTGTTGCTTCTGCCGTTGTTCTGCCTCATGTGGGACGCGGATCAGCTTGGTCGCTTCTCCCTCATCTTCTTCAACTTAACACGTGTTGCTTCTGCCGTTGTTCTGCCTCATGTGGGACGTGGATCAGCTTGGTAAAGCACTGACACGTGGGACCGCATGTTAGCAAACCGCCAGGACAACGTCCTCCGAAAATAAGAAACCTCCCCTGCCATCCG
This sequence comes from Triticum dicoccoides, assembly GCF_002162155.2. Taxonomy (NCBI): domain Eukaryota; kingdom Viridiplantae; phylum Streptophyta; class Magnoliopsida; order Poales; family Poaceae; genus Triticum; species Triticum dicoccoides. Next base: position 30,642,659 of record NC_041393.1, read on the forward strand.
CGCGGCAAAATCACCTCCTTTTTACTAATCTTTGATTCTATAATTTTTTAGATCAATATAATTGAGATTTGTATAGATAGCACATAGGAGCAAAACCAAGTGGTACGGTTAAGGGCATCCACAATGTGTAGCCAAATGTGAAAATAGCTTTTGGCATCGTGGGAACCATTGTGGACGGTGTTGCCAAAGCCAAAAAGATGGAACCGAAGCTCCCTGATTGATTGATTGAAGGAATAGAAAAATGCAACGTCTCTCCTCTTTCTCCCATGCTTGGACGCATGTAGGAGTAGTACAGTATAGAGCACAGAGTCTACTCCCTTGTCCCTTCTATCACAAATCACAAAGTAGTGAGGCGTCAAATCACAAAACACGGACGAAGCAACTATCATTTCACTCTTTGCTGACTCCGCTTCTCCATTGTCTTCTTCGAGAAACCATCTCACCGCACTAGTACTCCTAGTAGTACTACTACTACCTCCGTCCGGGTTTATTGGTCCCCATTATATTTCGTGCCAAATTTTGACCATAGATTAAACTAACAAAATGTTTACGCATGTCACCAAACATTATATTTTTGAAAACTATGTTCAAATACGAATCCAATGAGATAATTTATCTTGACATGCATTAACATTTTGTTAGTTAAATCTTTAGTCAAAATTTGACACAAACTACAAAGGGGACCTATAAACCAGGACGGAGGTAGTAGTAAAGGACTTCCTAGATGCAAATAAGGCGGTTGTCTCGGCTTGCAGGCGGCACTTGCGAACGACTTACCGTGGTCTCCCTCAATGGTGTTCTCCGTCGAACGCACTTTGCCAAACCACAAAAAAAAGTCGTCGACGTCACCGCAATGGGCAAGGAATTCAAATATAGTTACTACCTCCATTTTTTTGTACACAAGGCTAGTATATCAAAATTACAATTTGCAAAGGGCCACTAACACTAATCGAGGCAAAATTGATGGGGTTACCAACCAAGGACATTAATATCCCCTGCATGCATGCTGAAGTGGGAAGGTTCGTTTGCATGGCGCTGCATTAATCAAGCGATGAGGAGTGAGATGGTTAGCTCTTTGGTCTTTCGAGAAAAAAATACGCATTAATTGACACGTGAAACGAGGATTTGTATCGAAGGAAAACCCCGCCTTTCTTTTTTAACACTAGTACTCCTAGTACGTACTACCTCCGTCCTGGTTTATAGGTCCCTTTTATAGTTTGTGCCAAATTTTGACTGAAGATTTAACTAACAAAATGTTAATGCATGTCAAGAAAAATTATCTCATTGGATTCGTATTTGAACATAGTTTTGAAAAATATAATGTTTGGTGACATGCGTGAACGTTTTCTTAGTTCAATCTATGATCAAAATTTGGCACGAAATACAAGGGGGGCCAATAAACCCGGACAAAGGTAGTACGTACTTATCCTATTTGGGTCTAGGCCTTGCATTGCCAAACTTCGCCACACATTTTTGCCAAGCTTGCCTAAAGTTTTCAAAATGAGAAGGAGGTACACTTGCGCACGGCTCTCGCAGTCGCACCGCACCCTCACACGGTTGCTCCTGCACGCCGCGGTCGCACCGCACCCTCACACTTCGCTCATGCACGCCACAAACCCAACCAAGGGAACGCACCCTCACTGACACGTGATGTCGCATGTGAACAAACCAACTCAGCCATCCTATCGCTGACACATAATTTTCGTTTATAGAGTATGTTTATCCAACTGGAGTATCCGTACGGCCCGTGCGGTGGTCTATTGGGGAAGAACAAGAGGTAAGGAAGAAGGAAAGAAGGGTTAGGAGACGTAGGATATTCATCCAACCGCCTGAAATGGTAGACTCAGGCGACTTGCTAACAAATAGTATGTTTTTACACAGCAAAAGATCCATAATAATAAAAACAACAACATAAAGAAAAACTATCACTGCTCGCGGAAAGAGATGGCCTCGTCGTCTTTGGTTGCCGGCGCGAACCAGCCGTCGCTGCCGACGTGTGTCTCCGCACCGTGGTTGTCCTTGGCCTCCGCTCGCTCCACGTCGAGTCGAGCCTCCGCCACCCGGTTCAAGTCCAGGACTTCCGGTTCCGCCTGCAGGAGGGCATCGATGAGAGCATCATCTGCGCGCTCCGCGTTGAGTCGAGCCTCTGCCGCCCGGTTCAAGTCCAGGACTTCCGGTTCCGCCCGTAGGAGGGCGTCGATGAGAGCGGCATCCGCGCCCTCTGCGTCGAGTCGAGCCTCTGCCGCCCGGTTCATGTCCAGGACGTCCAGTTCCGCCTGCAGGAGGGCCTCAATGGCAGCGGCATCCACGCGCTCCGCCTCAAGTTGAGCCTCCGCCGCCCGGTTCACATCCACGACATCCGGTTCCACCTGCAGGAGAGCCTTGATGGCAGCGGCATGCGCGCGCTCCGCGTCGAGTTGAGCCTCTGCCTCCCGGTCCTCCTTTAGTATCGCCATGTTGAACCACTGGTCTGGCTGCACCATGGGGGACTCGGACGCTGGCACGAAGTCGACATCCATCGTCTCATACCCATTGGGGGCCTTCTGCGCCGCGACCTCCGCAGTGAACATTGGATCGACTTCCTCCTTCTCGTAGCTTAGCTCCAGAGAACTCGGGGATTGGCCCGCCGCAAAGCGAGCTTGGGAGCGGAGGTCTGTGGCGCCGACCGCCGCCGCGATTTCTGCGCGGTGCTCCAGCGTCAGCATCTTGTAGTAAGTGATCTTGCGGCGCACCATGGCTTTCTTGTGAACTAGGGGACGCTTGATGCGGGCTAGGGGATCGAAAGGTGGGGAAATGGGCTAGAGATTTGGTGTGGTTTTAGGGCAGTGGCTGGCGTAGGCCGAGCAGCGAAGGTTCTGGTGTGAATAGTGGTTCCGATGACGACCGGTCAATCGGTTTTGACTGTACATCGCTCTTGTCGCTTTCGCGTTGCAGCCCGGCACGCTGGACCCACCACGTCGCTCACCGAATGGAACGCGCTTCGTCTTGCGTTTTCGCTCGCTTGTGGGACCGCAGTTGAGAGCAAACCGACGTCCCTCCCCCTCCCCCGCCCGCGTCATTTATTATACCACTACTCCCTCCGTTTTATGCGGAGTAAATAAAAACAGAGGGAGTATACTACAGATGAGGATCCCCTGACGTGGCCAAACCCATTGAGTAACTGACATGCGGGGCCTAGCAAGCATGGGGTCCGCCAGCAAGTGACCGAAAGGGAGGGTAAGGCAGGGATACCTACGTCAGAGGATCCACTTCCACTATACTACTTTGACCAAATGTTAGAGTAACAATATATGAAATGCAACATACACAAATGTTAGAGTAATAATATATGACATGCAACTTACACAAAGCATACAGGGTCTAATGCGTTTTTCGAGGCTAACTTTGACCAAATGTTAGAGTAATAATATATGACATGCAACTTACACAAAGCATATGGTCAATTTCGTATGTGAAAGGAGTTTCCAATGATATAATTTTCACATTATACATCTCATGCACTCCCTCCGCTAGGTGTGTAAGTCATCTTACGAAAACCAAATAATCCCAAAACACGTAGGCGCGGTGCATTAACTTCTACCTCGTTTCTTGTTTCTTGACATATGAACCAATAAGAGATGAGGGTGTGCATGCTTTTAATGACCTGAGACTATCAAACATGACATGCAGTGGTTAGTTCATTGCATGCAATACTATTAATTAGCAAATAAGCATTAATGTCTCTCGTTTTCCCCTCCTTGGTCACGGTGCATAGCCTAAGATGACTTACTCACCTATGTGAAAGGAGTACTATTAATCTTGTCAATAGTCAAATTGGAAACCATCTCGAGTACAAATCTAGGAGTACGTACGAATCTAACAATATTGATTGGGCGTTGTTGAATGTTGATACCTTTTTTATCATAGTAGAGATACTTTGACTACACATAAAACTTATATGTAAGGTAGAAAGGATAGGAGGGAGTATATTGTACGTTCAAAAACGAAACGAACATTGAATACCCTTTATATATGATTTTGCGGATGCTATGATCACCGGTTCAAAGTTTTGAATCCGCCTTAGGTATCATGTGCCCCCACTCATTCCCTCTCGATTTCATCTCGGGGTCCGGAGATCTATTGAAAGAGGACTAGGGTGGGTACATGTGAATGATACTCGGCGGAATGTTCAAATGAGGCATGCGGGAGGATGGACTCGAGTGGAGGGCGACATGATCGATGGAGAAGAGGGTTAGAGAGGAATGAGAAATAAGCAAACGCCACATGATTACACTTGAACGGCTCAAATAAACAATAAGTTGTCTCGCTTGGCCTACATAGTGAAAGGCCTAATGCACAACGCGGAGCACTGACGCTCGAATATGGCCGGGAAAACAGGGAAACCGACATGTGGGGCACACCCGTCGGGACGACGTAGCACACACTAGTCCAATGGAGGAGATGGCCCACGACCTCCTCGCCACCGACAACCGTTCATGTGGGTCTTTGGGGCCAACAACGGGGCGCAGCTCCAGCACCGCCTCTGGACCGGCGACCGCAGTGAGCGACATGCTCATATCGTCGATAGACACGGTCGGTTTCAGTGTGCCCAGGGTGGCGTTTGTGCTGTGGCACGACCAACGGTATGTTTGGTTTGTGTCCAAGGTTGCCCCATCAAAGCATTGGGTAGCCAAAATTTTGGTTGAGGTATTGGTTGCCCATGATTTGGCCGACATTGGCAAGAAAAATGAACTAGAGTTGGCTAGAGTTCATTGGCATGCCAAAGAAATGGTAACCATCCAAAAAAAGACCAATCTTTGGGTCATGACCAATATTTTGGTAAGGTGCACTTTGGCCACAATCCAAACACACCCCAACACCCGGCTCGTCGTGGATGCACGGGGCGCCGCGACGCGTCCACGGAGTGGTGTAGCGCGGCCAACTGCATCCTCTGGACCTGATACCATGCCGAGTCGTCTTGCTTTTTCAATGACATGCGGGGATCGCATTTGAGCAAAGGGCATCTCCAACGTTGCCACGACCGCGGCTGACTACCCTGGCACACCAAAGCCCTCGTCCCTCACGCCGTCGCGCGGTGCATTCCCAGTCGGCGCCAGCTGCCCGCATTCATGCCGTCCATTCGTATGTTTTCGTTAAGAGGCTCGGTGCCCGAGGAACCAACTCCGGCGACTTAATGACGCACCCGGACGCTTGGCCTCACCGGAATACGCTACTTAAAGCGGCAACCCCCAGCTAACCTCCACACCATAGCGCATCGTCCTCCTACCTGACACCACATCTGCCATGACCGCAAGTGTGATCGCTCTGCGGGAGAGCTTGTCTTCGGGGATGAAGCTCGAGGTCGCCGCCCTTGCTCAAGTCGCCTCTCGCGACGCAATAGCGGCATAGCCGGACGCGAACGTGACCGCACAAGCGGCGGCCACGCTGGCAGCCGACGACGGGAGCACCGTCAGCCATGCGTCCTACTTGCCACCGTCCAACGTCCGGCACCGTCGAGGTCGGGGACTCCTCCGAGGATGAGTAGGGCATGGGAGGCGGCAGGGCATGGTGTGCCAACTGGCCGGTCGATATCCCGTGTTCTACTCTTCCTCGCCGGAGACCGCACCTTCACTTCATGGGTCTTGAACCCCGCCCCCGTACACAGAGATCGCAGATGGAGGACGTCGGCCGCCGCCGTAGAATAGGTTTAGGGTCGGGTTTGTTTTATTTTTCTGTCTTATAAAAGTTTGAAATGTAATGAAAATCTGCCGTGTTTGCATTAATATCGGCCGGTGTATATGAACTTTCATAATAATATACATATTGTAGGAGTACTAGTGCACGGAAGATCATGATCTTGTGGGAGAAAAGGATGAACGAGGGAAAGCCTTATCTGCAAATGTGGAGAGGAGTGCGGGTAAATTGTCATAGTTTCCTTCCTATCCGTTAGATATAGATCGGACGGCCTATATTGCAGGATGACAGACACACATCATCACCAACTGCTTTTTATTGAACCGAGACAAATCTAAAAAACCCAACTAAGCCAACCTCCCAGCATATCGTGTGGGAAAAGACCCGGCCGTGCCGTTTTAGTCGGGATTACCGGATTACTAGTAGTAGTATCGATGGATCGCCAGAAGCAACATTTTTTTAGGGGGCGAATCACCTAGTTTAAAAGGAAAAAAGGTGGTACACTCACAGCACTCCTGTCGCGGTCGCATTGCACCCCACACACGTTCGGTCCTGCACACGGCTCACGCAAACGGAACGCGCTTCGGCTTGCCTCTTCACTGACACGTGGGACTGCACTTGGAGAAACCGACCATGCGCCAAACTCCCCCCGCCCACCGCGCGAAAATCCTCCCCCACACACAAAAACTCCCCCCAAATTCGATTCAACCGCCCTTCGGCCAAATAATTCCCGAAACCCCCGTACCCCCTCCACTCCATTCGCTCCGCCAAAGCCGCCCTCCCCGCCACGCCGATACGTCGGTGCCGCGGTTCATCAAGGGGACGCACGGCGATCCTCTCGCTCCCACAGTACGCTCTCGTAGACTGCCGTCCTCTAGCCGCGCCGCCACCTCTGGCTACGTTCTTGTGGAGGCGCACGGTGGTCAGCACCGCCACCGTTGGCGACGTTCGTGTGGAGACGCACGGCAGTCAGCTTCTCCCACGGTACACGCATTCTAGACTGAGGCCCCGTTCATGTCGGTGTAGCACTGAATGTTAGCTGATAGACGCTGTTAATCTCACTGTTTGCCGAAGTAGTTTACTGTCAATATGCTCTGCTTAAGAAGCTTCCTTGCCCTGTTCTGGACTCAATCTGCTTAGCTGAGATGGCATGGCAAGGCTGATTAGTTGCTAAAATATCCTGCCATATATTTATTCTGACGTAGATTGCCATGGTCTAGTAGCCAATCTGTTAGGTGAAATAGCTCTACACCGTTTTATACTCGATCTTTGTTGCTGCGATGGCCTTCGATAGTTCGATGGTTGTGTGCTCGGGCTCATTAACTGCTGAAACAGCCTGCCATAATTTAGCACTCAAATCTTTTTGCTGAATTAGCTTTACATATATTTCGTTACTTAGATCTGCTCGTGCAAATATCTTGCCATAGCTTTAGAAATCGACCTAGGTATTTTTTTTTTTGGACTTCATAAAAAAGCATATATATTTTTCCTGTAATATCTAGTAGAAGAACTAATTTGTATGTCTAACAGATGGACATGACTTGGATAACTTCTGCTCGAAGATTCTTCGCTGCATATGTCGAGGGGGTTGAAAACTTCATGAACTTTATCAAAGCTGAGTACGGTGGTCCAAAATCAGATGTGCTCTGCCCGTGTAGCAGTTGTATGAATTCAGTTAGAAGATCCCAGTCAACTGTGCAAAATCATCTACACTTGTATGGGATGTCGTTCACATATACTAGGTGGGTTCATCATGGTGAAGCTGTGAACGTCAAAGTTATTGACTACGTGGAAGCAGCAGATCACCATCTTGATCTGCCTGATGCTCAGGTGGAAGAGGAGGAGGAGGTGGTGGTGGCGGAGCCAGTGACTTTGACCAACATTGAAACAATGCTACGAAATGCTCGTGCATTCCGTGAACTTTCACCTGAAGAAGAAAAATGGTGGGCCCGCATGTTGGAACAATGCAACATTGCTGTCACCCCAGGAAATAAGTTGTCAGTATTCTCAGCTATGGTCACCTTTCTTCAAGTGAAGACATCTGAGCGGATGACCAACAAATCATTCGATGCGATGTTGGCTGCTTTCCACAAATCTTTCCCAGATGCGTCTGAGCTGCCACACACCTACAGTAAAATGAAGAATTTCCTTCGTGCAGTTGGAATTGGATATGATATGATCCATGTTTGTAAGAATATTTGTGTTCTGTTCCGGAAGGATTATGCCAACTTAAGTGAATGCCCGAAATGCAAATCGTCAAGATGGAAAGATGGTGATGCTGTGAAGAGGGTTCCTCATAATGTTCTGAGACATTTTCCAATTACACCAAGATTGCAGAGGTTGTTTCATGATGCTGAAACAAGAGAGGATGTACTGTGGCATTCTAGGAACCAGGAGTACAGAGATCAGAATGTAATGAGCCATCCATCTCATGGTAGTGAGTGGAAAAGCTTCAATGATAAACACAAAGAGTTTGCTGCTGACCCGAGAAACATTAGACTTGGCTTAGCTTCAGATGGATTTAACCCATTTGGCTACCAGAGCGCCACATATAGCATGTGGCCAGTGCTTGTTATCTCTTACAACATGCCTCCAAATGTCTGCACCAAAGAATCAAACTACATGATGGCCTTGCTCATCCCAGGTCCAAAAAGTCCTGGAAAGGATTTTGATTTGTTCATGGAGCCTCTTGTGGAGGAACTTCAACAGCTATGGAAGGGTGTTCTCACTCGAGACCTATATAGCAGCCCACCAGCTGATTTCTTTCTGCGTGTTGTTGTAATTTGGTGCATCCATGATTATCCGACTTTGGGCACTATGTCAGGGCGAACGACACATGGTTGCAATGCATGTGTTCACTGTGACAGGAACCCGCTGTCATACGCAATACTTAGCAAGATCTGTTACATTGGACACTGCCATTTCCTTGCCAAGGACAAGTCGCATCCTAGAAAATACCGAAGACATGTGTTCAATGCAAAGCATGAAAACTTTGATGTGCCAAAGAGGCTCACCGCTGATGAGTTGCAAGTGGAATTAGAGAAGGTCAGACATATTACACCAAGAAACCATCCTGGTAATGGTAGCGGGAAAAGGAAGCGTGGCACGGTAGAAGAGAGATTATTGTTTACCCACAGGTCCACTTTGTGGGACTTGGAGTATTGGAAAGATTTGGATCTGCGGCATAATCTTGATGTGATGCACATCGAGAAAAATATATGTGACAGCATTATCGGCACACTTCTTAACATTGAAGGCAAGACGAAAGATACCTTAAAATCTAGGATTGATTTGACACACCTGGGTATCAGAAAGGATTTGCAGGTGCAAGATGAAGGTAAACCACGGGATATGGCACCAGCTATGTACGTCTTGGACAAGGTAAAAAGAAAAGAATTCTGCGAGGTCCTATCACGTGTGAGATTCCCACATGGATTTGCTTCCAACCCTGAAAGGAGAGTCAGTGCAGATGGAAACAAGGTACAAGGGTTGAAAACTCATGACTGCCATGTCCTACTTCAAAGGGTTTTACCTGTTATCCTTAGAGGATTGGGCCGCCCTGACTTATACAGAGCAGTTGCAGAGTTGGGACAATTCTTCAGGGAACTCTGCAGTAGAACTATCAGGATAGATGCTTTGGAGCGTCTTAGAGACAAGATACCAACTATCCTATGCGACCTTGAGAAGATATATCCTCCAGCCTTCTTTGATGTGATGGTGCATTTGGCTGTTCATCTACCTGATGAGGCACTACTTAGAGGTCTAGTACAGTATGGTTGGATGTACCCTATTGAAAGGCGGCTAGGCACTTTCAAGGGCTATGTTAGGAACAGAGCTAGACCTGAGGGTTCCATTGCAGAGGCCTACATTGCTACAGAAGCGTTGACATTCTGCTCAAAATATATTGAAACAGCTGATCAGCTTAGCAAAGAGGTGGGTGAAGACAATCCCGGGCTCAATGTTTTCGATTATTCTGTTTGAGTTACAGGGAAGAGTCGACAACAGGACAAACCTAAAGATTTGGACAAAATGATTTGGTATGTGTTGAATAACTATCCTGAGATACTACCTTATATCAAGTAAGTACAGTACTGCAGCTTATACATCGTAATCTACTAAACTTGCAGCACATTCTTATATATTTAGATGTTTGACGCGATCACTATGTTGTGCAGCATGTACAAAGAGGAGTTACTGCCGCAAAATCCAAGAAACATTGACAAACTGGTTATGGCAGGATTTGCAAAATGGTTCAAGAACCATGTAAGCTTTTGAAGTGCACTGTCAGTTTTTTTAATATATTGAGTACATAAGATGATCATCTTGTCTATTTTCTAACCATAGGTTAAGAAGATGCGGGAGGATGGGCAGGCAGTTGATGATGCCCTTTACTCACTAGCAATGGGTCCTGATACTCGGGTAAGACATTATGAATCTTGCGTTGTTGGAGATGTGTGCTACAACACCCTTGCACGAGACGAAGGCAGGAAGACACAAAACAGTGCCATCATGAGCACGGATATGTATGACAAAGAGATAACTGAAATGTATGCTAACATAACAAACATTGTTCAGTTGCAGTATATCTCCAGTTTCGAGGATCATCGGTGTGTGGTTCTGTTGTGCTGTCGTTGGTATAACCTGTTTTCCAGGATCGCAAAACCCAGAGCTGATGATTATTTCAAATCCATCAATGTCAAGGCGGCGTACCAGACCAACAAGCCTTTTATTTTGGCAAATCAAGCAACACAGATATTTTTCTTGGAAGACACATTTGCGCATAGCGATGATTGGAGAGTATTGCAAAGGTTTGAGCAGAGGAATTCGTTTAATGAAGTTGCACAACAAGATGATGCTCACACTGCTCCTGATGTACAAGATAACACAGATGTTCCTAATATCTTTGAGAACCATCACGTCAATGACGCTGGCGAAAAGATTGCATGTCGTGCTGTGGACATACAAGAGTTGATCAAGAAGAAGCCAACGTTCGAGGACATTGAGGACGAAGAAGAAGATGACACCATGGGGAATTATGATTCAGACTGATACACATGGCGAAGATGTTGACACTGCTGCTGCGGATGATGATTACATTGCTTTTGTCGTATTTGCCTGTTAGAAGACATTTTTTTATCTACTATGTGAAATTGTGTTTGCTATGACAACTGAAACCTGATGAACATGTTGTTTAGTATTTTGCTGTGAGAACATCACTTGTTAAGTATGCTGATTTGTGTTTGGTGATTGTATGACAACTAAAACATGATGACACTGTTGTTTAGTTGTACTCATATTTGGCTGTGAAACTTGAATTTGATGATATAGTTTGCTGTTGGACTGCAATTTGCTCGACGTCTTCGAATGAGAACAAAGCTGACCCGACAGGGCCTCTGCTATCTATTTATTTATATGAGCAAAAGGGGATACCCCCTAATTTCCATTAATAGAAATCATTAGATGTTCACAACACTACGCCCAGCCTGCTACACAAGTTTCATTCATTACTAGTTTCAGCAAAGTGCTCATGTCGTAGCCACTGAATACATCACGAGTGCTACATACACTCCAAATAAAGAGACAATCATCCTACATAGCACATCGATTTTGCCCATTATCTTCACAAGCTCTTTCATCTCCTCATTGCTGTCAAGGTCGTTCAACAGCTGTTCCTTGGCCATGATCAGAGGAACTGCGTCTTTAACCTTCTGCTCTGCATCTTCCTCTTCTGCCGTTCCTTCAGTTACTTGTCCAACACCCCAACCTGCTGGTATTGGGATTCCTCGGCTAACCAAATAATCAACGTAGTTGCATTCCCCCACATCAGCAACTTCCCAGAAATACAAATCACACGAATCTTCCCTTTTCTGCATGAATCAAATTGGAAGATCATCAACCAAACTATTAAAAAAATCAGCAACTGAAAGCAGCAGAACAACACTTAAACATATTATTACCCCATGATTCGGGCATTTGTAGAAGACTCGGCCAGGGTTGCGGATTGTGGTTGAGACACGACGGATGACTCTGCGTGATTTGCAGCAGTGGCACCACACCAACGGCAGCGGGTTGCGATGAGCAATCGGCTGCGGTGCGTGTGCCGGCGGGGGTGTGATGAGACCCACAGGCGATGGTACGGGTGGCGACTTGGCGCATGTCTGGTTGTTGCCTGCTGAAGAGCAGGTGGACGAGCAGCCAGCGAACATGGTTGCTGCGGCCAGAGCTTCTGATGCTAGGCAGAGTAAGTAGAGAAGAGGAGAAGCGAACGTTGGATATGTCAGTTTCATTACTTGCAGAGTAGCATAGCACCATATATAGTCATAGTCTAGGTTTGGATTCGAACCAACTACAGGAGCACGTCTTTCTTTTTTCTAAAACTCGGCAACGTCTCTTTACTGGTACACTAGCTTGTTTTGTACGCGTTCCCAAGTCTTTGATTTTCTTTCCCTTTTTTGCGAGGAAGGAAGGAGGACAAAATTGAGAGTTCCTCGGACTCGAACCCAAGACCTCTCGGTTGAAAACCAAGGGTGCTAGTCACTTATGTGGCGAACGTTCCCTGCGAGGAGGACGGCAGACGAACGCATTTTCCTCGCAGTTTTCTTCCTATATATAAAAAAGTATGCTACTTGGTGTCCGCTTAGTCAAAAAACGATTGTGCCAACCTTGACCGTTCGATTGACATTCAACGTCTGTCGCGTTTCTTCAGTCTCTTCTTCCTCGAGCCGCCAAAGCCAAACCAGCGCCAGCGGGACCGCCTGCTCCCGCCTCCCACGGCTGGCTGTGATCTTCCCCGGCTCCTGTTCGTTCCCGTCCGAGGCCTCACCATCGTCCTCCGCACTCGCCGCGGCGCCGCCCTCTAGTGTTGTCAACATGGTCAACAACCGAGAGGAATAAGGAGATGACTGTACATGGTGAGGATGACAGTAGGGACCCAGCAGCGCGCGCAGTAATTTTGTTTTTTTGGGACGGAGAAGGGTATCAACTAGGTTGTGCGGGACCCATGGCCCGTCTAGCCCAGGCTTTTATTTCATATGTTTAGCACATGACCAGCCCAGTTTGTTTTTTTCCTTTCTGAAAAATGGCTAGCCAGCTATTTTGTTTTTTGCAGAATAACCAACATAGGCCTACTTGCTTTTCTACGCCCTACTGGGCCGGAAATCTTTCAAGACGAGGAGGGCTGCATTTTGCCCAAAAAATGGGCTATAAGTAATAAGAAATGGGCTATAAGTAATAATAAATGGGCTATAAGTAATAATAAATGGGTTGTAAAATGAAAAAAATACAGCAAACAGGCAATTAGTTCCCAAATACTGTTTTCTTTCAGATTTTGATATTTTAAATTTCATTGTTTTTGTGCGGGTAAAATTTCATTGAATTTAAATTAAGGTATATTTAGATTTAAAATTAATTTGAATCGAGCTAGAAATTTTGGGTTGTATGCTGTTTGGGACAGATTTGGAGGCTGACTTGTGGGTCTACTAGGTTGACGTGTACTTTGGTTTTGTCAATTTAGTCCACAAACGATTCTAGTAGCAGTGACCAGTGGATGTTAATCCAACGGCCGTGCTGCTTCTTTAATATCTACTCTTCTTGCTCCAGCCGCCCAAACCAGCTCGGGTGGGACTGCCTGCTCCCGCCTCCCGTGATCGGCTCTGCTACCGCACAGGCCGCACCACCCCACCCTACTTCATTGCTGGCCAGGCCATTCCTCTACTCACCCACACCTCCTGTTATTTTCCGGCGACGACAGCCAGACCAGTAAACCCTCGTACTCCCCTTCCTAGGCCTCGCCGTCGTCCACCGCCATGGTGCTCTCGTCGCGGCCTGGTCAACGTGGTCAACAAACGACATCCATCGGCCATGGACTATACGCGCAAAATAATGATCCCTCCACCTGACCGCTGGGACCCACCGGCAGGGCCTTTGTATTTCCCGAAAAAAACGTTCCCCCCGCTGACATGTCGGGCCCACCAGCTGTATCTTCGCACGCAAGTGTAACACCCGGATAATTAGGCTACAGTAAAACTCTCCTGATGATGCCAAGTCATCTATGTTACTATTGCTAATCAAGTGGTAGTTCCAAAAAATAGCAAATTCAAAAATGAATTAGTGGCAAACACCCAAAGTTTTCAAAGGTCAAAACAAAAATGTTCAGTGGGTGCCAAATATTGCATAGGTAATTATGGTGAAGTAAACACATTTTTAGAAAAGGCCTAAATACTTTAAAATGAAATAAAACAGAAAAGAAAATAAATAAAAAGAAAAAGTGAAAATAAAGCAAAAGGAAACGGACCCCTCCTCTCTTGGACCATACGGCCCAGCTAACCCACCCGACCGGCCCAGCCGGCCCGGCCCACCTCCCCCTGTTCCCCCGATCCGGGTCGGAACAGGGGCGCGTCCCCACCGCACCCTCTTGTCGGCGACGAGGAGAGGATAAGGCCGCCACGCCTTTGCCTCCTCGGTCCCTCCTCCCACTCGCCCCCACTCTCCCCTCGGTTCCTGCGCCTCTCCCTCCCCCCTCAGATCCACCTCGCCACTCCCTCATTCCCCACCGCAACCGAGCGCCGCCATGGCCACCGCGACCTCCAAGCCTCTCTGACGTGTTCGCTTGCTCCGCCACCCTCGACTACGCCTCCCCGTCAAGACGCACGACGCCGGACACCCACAAACGCTGCCCCGGCCTTGTCTTCTTCCTCGGATCCCCGACGCGTCTCCGACAAGCGCCGTCGACTCTGCTGCTACTAAACCACCACGGGCCATCTTGTGTGCCGCACGGTGAGCTTCTGCTCCCCCTGCTGCTCCTCGTTGGCCCCCTAGCGCTCTGTAGCCAGCTGCCGCCTTTGCTGAGCTCTGGTCGCCGCCATGCACTACACCGCCGCGGCCACAGCCGCCGTCGAGCTCGTTCGGGCCCAGCATCGAGCTCCTGCGAGCCCTGCGCGCCCGCGCACTAGCCTCCCCGTGCCTCCTAGCGTGTTTTCCGTCGGGGACCCGAATGCGCCGCCGCCTGCGCGGGTCGCCAGCGCCCTTCCGGTGACCAAATGGTCACGGGGCCGAGCCCTTTGTGCTCAGCGCGTCGCGCAGCTCCACCCTAGCCTTCCCGTTAGCCCCGAAGCGCGTTGCGTCGCCGTCTTCGTCTCACGCCGAACCACCTCGCCGCCGTCGAGCCTGTAGCGCTCGACTCTGGCCACCACAGCCTCCGCAACCACCACCATTCTCTTCGTCGTCGTCTTGCCGTTGGAATGCGACCGGTCCCGCCCATTTTGGTGGCCTACAGACGAAACCCGACGCTCGCCCAAGCCGCACCGCCGCGAAAACGAACTCACCGGCGTCTAAACACCGAGCAGCTGACGTGGCATGCATGGGGTCCACCCCTGAGTCACTGCCAGTGGGTCCCAGGGGCCCAGTTGACCTGTTGACCAGGTCAACGCTGACGTGGCCGCCTTATGTCTCGCTGACGCCTGGGTCCCACTGCCCTTTTAAATAACTAAAATGATTTTATAAATAAAAATAATTAAATTAGTCTAAGCACTCACTGACAGGATGGGCCCATGCCCCTAATTAACCCAATTAATTAGTCGAAACCCCCCTGTTAGTACCCTGTCAATGACATGTGGGTCCCACTGGACCCACCTGTCTTGTTTGACTGGTCAGCCGACCTGTTGACCAGCTGACGTCAGCATTGCATCATGCTGATGTCATAATTCCTTTTTGTTTAAATAAATAAATAAAATCAGAAAATGATTTAAATCTTTAGAAAATCATATATTTTAATCTGTAACTCGGATGAAAATACTTTCTACATGAAAGTTGCTCAGAACGACGAGACGAGTCTGGATACGCAGCCCGTTCATCCGCCACACATCCCTAGCATAGCAAACACGCAACTTTACCCCTCCGGTTCATCTGTCCGAAAACGTGAAACACCGGGAATACTTTCCCGGATGTTTCCCCCCTTCGTCGGTATCACCTACTACCGCGATTGGGCACACCTAGCATCGTTACTTGTCATGTCATGCATCGATATGCATCTGTTTCCATGGTATTCATTGTTTCTTCCCCCTCTTCTCTCCGGTAGACTACGAGACCAACGCTGCTGCTGCCCAGTTCGACTACGGAGTTGACGACCCCTCCTTCTTGCCAGAGCAACCAGGCAAGCCCCCCCCCCTTGATCACCAGATATCGCCTATTCTCCTCTATACTGCTTGCATTAGAGTAGTGTAGCATGTTACTGCTTTCTGTTAATCCTCTTCTGATGCATAGCCTGACATTGTTGCTACATCTATTGATACCTTACCTGCAATCCTAATACTTAGTATAGGATGCTAGTTTATCATCTGTGGCCGTACATTCTTGTCGGTCTGCCTTGCTATACTATCGGGTCGTGATCACTTGGGAGGTGATCACGGGTATATACTATACATATACACATACTATAGATGGTGACTAAAGTCGGGTTGGCTCGAAGAGTACCCGCGAGTGATTCACGGATTGGGGGCTGAAAGGACCTTTGTCCCGACGGCCCTCTGTGTGGATCTTTGTGGCGGAGCGACAGGGCAGGTTGAGACCACCTAGGCGAGAGGTGGGCCTGGCCCTGGTCGGCGTTCGCGGTTACTTCATAATAACATGCTTAACGAGATCTTGGTATTTGATGTGAGTCTGGCCATTGGCCTATACGCACTAACCAACTACGCGGGAAAGATATGGGCACTCGATGTCGTGGTATCAGCCGAAGCCTTCTTGAGGTCAGCGGCGGAGGGGCGCGCGCCGGATTGGACTGGAACGCCTACTCTTGTATTAGGGAGGCTAGGTCTGCTTCCGGCCGCCCTCGCAACATGCAGGTGTGCAATGGGCAATGGGCCCAGACCCCTGCGCGCATAGGATTTAGATCGGCGTGCTGACCTCTCTGTTGTGCCTAGGTGGGGCTGCGACGTGTTGATCTTCCGCGGTCGGGCATGACCCAGGAAAGTGTATCCGGCCAAATGGGATCGAGCATGTTGGGTTATGTGGTGCACCCCTGCAGGGAAGTTGATCTATTCGAATAGCCGTGTCCATCGGTAAAAGGACGACCCGGAGTTGTACCTTGACCTTATGACAACTAGAACCGGATACTTAATAAAACACACCCAGACAAGTTCCACAGACAACCCGGTGATCGTTTTTCCATAGGGAGACGAGGGGAGGATCGCCGGGTAGGATTATGCTATGCGATGCTACTTGGAGGACTTCAATCTACTCTCTTCTACATGCTGCAAGACGGAGGCTGCCAGAAGCGTATTCTTCGATAGGACTAGCTATCCCCCTCTTATTCTGGCATTCTGCAGTTCAGTCCACTAATATGGCCTCCTTACACATATACACATGCATATGTAGTGTAGCTCCTTGCTTGCGAGTACTTTGGATGAGTACTCACGGTTGCTTCTCTCCCTCTTTTCCCCCGTTTTCCTCTTCTTCTCGGATGCCGCAACCAGACGTTGGAGCCCAGGAGCCAGACGCCACCTCGACAACGACTACTACACTGGAGGTGCCTACTACTACGTGCAGGCCGCTGACGACGACCAGGAGTAGTTTAGGAGGATCCCAGGCAGGAGGCCTGCGCCTCTTTCGATCGGTATCCTAGTTTGTGCTAGCCATCTTATGGCAACTTGTTTAAGTATGTCTGTACTCAGATATTGTTGCTTCCGCTGACTCGTCTATGATCGAGCACTTGTATTCGAGCCCTCGAGGCCCCTGGCTTGTATTATGATGCTTGTATGACTTAATTATGTTTTAGAGTTGTGTTGTGATATCTTCCCGTGAGTCCCTGATCTTGATCGTACACGTTTGCGTGCATGATTAGTGTATGATTGAATCGGGGGCGTCACAGGTTGGTATCAGAGCCGACTGCCTGTAGGAATCCCCCTTCCACACTCCTTGGCCGAAGTCGGGTCTAGTCATAACAAAACGTCTACTAACTTGCCTGTGTGCCTTACGGGCCCACGTCACCATTGGGTGGTATTAGCATCTTTTACTTCTCGACCTTTACTCTGGGGCTCTGAACTCTCTCCTACTCGGGTTAAACGAATTTACTAACTCTAACATTAGGATCCCGTTACCACGTTCACCCCAAAGTTGGATAAGCCATAGTTATTCTGTAGGATAATATTTTGAATAGTACCCACATTGTCATTTGACTCCATTGAAACATCTTTGTTTTCAGATGGAACCCACGAGGCAGGTCGTGCACCACACGGCGGCCATTGGTGCCTCAGGATCACCTGCTATGCTAGCTGAGATGATGACCTATCTGGGTTATCGCTGGCACCCTGAGTACACCGTCTATGAGGAGTACCAGGACTTTAACCAGGAGCAGTACCGTGCCATCGTCCACCTCTACTCTCGGGAGTATGACTCCACTACCGTGTTGCACATCGCTCATGGTGTTGGAGTGACCATCGAGATGGCAGTTCACGATGCTGCCTATGCTGCTCTGACACGTCTTCGTGGAGAGTATCGGGCGTTGGACACTTCCCCTTTCAGGCACATTGCTATCGCATCCGACGTTGGTGCGGAGGGATACTACACTGCTGCCTACTCCATAGTCACCCGAGATCCCTTCCACCATCAAAGCCTGGTTCTGCATGCTGATGGGTTGGACTGAGCTAACCGAGCTCTTCGCCACGAGTTGTACACCACTCGTCAGCACCTTTACAGGGCTCTGACGCTGTTGCACCCCTTTGTTCTATCTAGACAGCTACCGCGTTCTGCGATCTACCCAGCTAGGACCGTGATGCCCCACGGTGTCGGTTGGCCAGAGGTGGGAGGCTACTCTCCCGCACTTGGTCCTCTTCTGCCACCTGAGCGTCGGGTTCTACACCAGAGTATCCGCGGCCCCCAGGCCGCTAACGTGGACTATCCGTTGCCTCACTACCAGTTGTCAGGCTACGACTACCTCCATAGTACCTCCTAGGACTGATGTAGTCTTGCTTATTAGTATTAGATGCATTTGCCACGAGCCTGCGTGCAGCCTATGATGACTTAGTCTATGTACTGAACTCTATGTCTGACCCCTTTTGTAAGATATGTCGACTACTATGTAGTATATGTCGTGCTCCTTTCATTATGCATGTTTCATCATGAATGATTCTTGTCTATGCAAATTTCTCAATGCTAAACTACCCCTGTTATATATTAGCAGGATGGTTAGACCAGCTGGTCATGGTCGTGGCGGCAACGCCCCACCACCGCCTGAGTACATGGCTGGTATGGTCCAACAGCTCGAGATGAATCGCCAGTTCATGGAGAATATGATGGCTTAGTTCCCTCGCCCCAATATGAACGAGCAGCCAGCCCAAGTGACTCTGCAGGATTTCATGCGCCTCAACCCAACCGTGTACCGCAGCTCAACTCAGCCGCTGGATGTTGATGACTGGCTCCGTGACATCACCTATGAGATGGAGTCTGCTGAGGTAGCCCCTGCCCGCTATGTCACCTTTGCTTCCTTCTTTCTGAAGGGACCCGCAGCTCAATGGTGGGACAGCCACAGGCATACTCTGCCAGTTGGGACAATCATCACCTGGCCAGACTTTCAAGCTGCCTTTCGTGCCCGCTTCATTCCTCAGGGGATCATGGATAGGAAGAAGCGTGAGTTCCGCAACCTCACCCAGGGCAACAAAACCGTGGAAGCTTATCAGCGGGAGTTTCTGGACTTATCCCGCTATGCTGAAGAAGACACTGCAACTGATGCACGTAGACAGGAGAAGTTCCATGACGGCCTTCAAGCTAACATGAAGCTCGCACTTCTAGTACATGACTTTGCCGATTTCACCACCTTGGTGAACAAGGCCATCAATGTCGAGACTGGTCTGCAGGAACACCAGAGCTCTCACAGGCGCAACCGTGACACCGGCTCATCTTCGGGCCCGCCCTCGCAGAAACATAAGATATGGATCCCGAATAGCATGTACCATCCAAATGCACCTGCCCCAACGCAGACCTATGTTGCACCTCGTCTGCCTCCTCCACCATCTAGGCAGCCAAGACTTCCAGCTCCACCACCCCGAGCTCCTGCTCCCACTCCCAATAATGGTCTGTGCTTCAGGTGTGGTCAGCCAGGACACCGTGCTAGGGAATGCAACCAGAACCAGAATCAACTAGCCCTTCCAGCAGCTGGTCGTGGTAACAACCAGCCCCGCAACAACAATGCCAAGTCTCATGGTCGTGTTCATGCCAACCACGTTGATCTGAACGAAGCTCAAGACCAGCCTGCTACTGTGATGGGTACACTCCTCATAAATTCAGTACCATCATCAGTTTTATTTGATACAGGCGCATCACATTGATTCATGTCAGAAGATTTTGCATTCATGCATGGCATTAAAAGCGAAGACATGAACACTTCGCTATTAGTACACACCCCTGCGGGCCAATGTTGAACCTCCATGATTTGCAACAAAGTCCCTATTGAAATCGAAGGACTAGAATTCCTTGTCTCTCCCATCGTACTAAAGTCCTGTAGCATTGATCTCATTCTGGGAATGAATTGGTTAAAAGCGCATACTGCTTCTATAGTTTGCGCCACTAAGACCGTCCATCTGCTACACCCATCTGATGAAATAATTAGCTACAATGCTCATCTGGTTCAGAATGCCGAGGCCAGGCTTTATGCCTTGAACGCATTGAACGCTGCACCCCTCGAGGGCATTGAAAACATTCCTGTCGTTCGCGAATTCCGAGATGTCTTTCCTGAAGAACTTCCAGGGATTCCCCCTGCTAGAGCTGTTGAATTCATCATTGACTTAAAACCAGGCACCACTCCTATAGCCAAACGACCTTATAAGATGCCGCCGCATGAACTCAATGAGCTTAAGGAGGAAATCGACAAATCTCTTCAAAGTGGTTTCATTCGCCCAAGTTGCTCTCCTTGGGGAGCACCTTCTCTCTTTGTCAAGAAGAAGGATGGGACAAACCGATTGGTCCAAGACTACCGTCCTATTAACCAAGCTACCATTTAGAACAAATATCCTCTTCCTCGGATCAATGATCTATATGATCAACTGGCTGGTTCGTCAGTGTTCTCTAAACTCGACTTGAGGTTGGGTTACCACCAGATCCGTGTTCGTGAAGAAGATATCCCGAACACCACATTTGTGACTCGCTATGGTTCATACGAGTACACTGTCATGTCTTTTGGATTAACCAATGCTCCAGCCATCTTCTCTCGTCTCATGAACTATATCTTTATGGAATACCTCGACAAGTTTGTCGTGGTTTATCTAGATGATATCCTTGTATATTCCAAGAATGAAGAAGAACATGTTGAACATCTTCGTCTTGTTCTGGAAAAGCTTAGAGAACATCAACTATATGCCAAGTTCTCCAAATGTGAATTCTGGCTACCCGAAGTAACCTATCTTGGGCATGTCATCTCTAAGGATGGTATTGCCGTCAACCCTGAATGAGTTCAGGCTATTCTAGATTGGACTCCTCCGAAGAATGTCAAGCAAGTCATAAGTTTTCTCGGACTCGCCAGCTATTGCCGTCGATTCGTCGAGAACTTCTCCAAGATCGCTAGACCTTTGACTAACCTGCTTCATAAGGGCGTCAAGTTTGCGTGGACAGAAAAGTGTCAGGAAAGTTTCCAGGCGCTCAAAGACAAGTTGACTTCTGCCCCAGTGCTTGCTCCTCCTGATACTAAGAAGGACTTCGTCATTTATTGTGATGCTTCACGTCAAGGCCTAGGCGTTGTCTTAATGCAAGAGCGTAAAGTGATTGCTTATGCCTCTCGTCAATTGCGCCCTCACGAAGAGAACTATCCAGTTCATGACCTCGAGCTTGCTGCTATTATCCATGCACTGAAACAGTGGCGACATTACCTTCTCGGTAATCATTGCGAGATCTTCACCGACCACCAAAGTTTGAAGTATCTGTTTACTCAACCAGATCTGAATCTCCGTCAGCAGAGATGGATGGAGATTGTTGCAGATTTTAACCTGGGTATTTCGTATACCCCAGGCAAGGCTAATGTAATGGCTGATGCCTTGAGCCGCAAGTCTTACTGCAACCATCTCCAGGTTCACAAAGTTCAGCCCTCGCTTGTTGAAGAATTCAGAAAGCTGAACCTCCATATTGTTTCTCCTGGTGCACTCGCTCCCCCTCCTCCGGAGTTTTGCAAGATGAACCTCCACGTTGTTTCCCGGGGTTCTCTCAATACCATAGTTGCTAGACCAGATCTTGTGGACACCATCAAATGGATATAAAAATGTGACGATGAAGTCGAGAGGGTTAAACGTTATCTCGCAGAAGGAAAGCCCTCATTCTTCACTGTTGATGACGCAGGCACCTTATTCTTCAAAGGTCGCCTAGTGGTACCGAGTAAGAGGGAAAACCTGAATCTGACTCTAGAGGTTATGAAAGAAGCTCACGATACCCCTTTGTCTATCCATCCCGGTAGCACCAAGATGTACCAAGACATTCGTCAGAGATTCTGGTGGTCTAATATGAAACAAGACATTGCTCGTTATGTTGCAGAATGTGATGTTTGCCGTCGTACCAAAGTAGAACATCAAAGGCCTGCTGGAACTCTGCAACCTATCTCTATTCCTGAATGGAAATGGGACCATGTCAAAATGGACTTCGTCACTGGATTCCCCAAATCGCAGAAAGGTAATGATGTTATTCTTGTCGTCATTGACCGGCTTTCTAAAGTTGCTCATTTTCTGGCAGTCAAAGAAACAATCACTTCTAGTCATCTGGTAACTATCTATATGTCCACAATTGTTTCACTCCACGGTACTCCACTGGTTATCAGCTCAGACCGTGGCAGCTTATTCACTTCAAGATTCTGGGCAAGTTTCCAAGAAGCTATGGGAACTCATCTGTCATTCAGTACTGCATTTCATCCACAGTCGCAAGGGCAAGTTGAACGTGTCAACCAAGTTCTCCAAGACATGCTTCGAGCTTGTGTTATTTCCTTCGGCAAGAAATGGGAGGAATCTCTCCCGTACGCTGAGTTCACTTATAATAATAGCTATCAAGCTAGTCTGAAGATGGCCCCCTTCGAAGTGTTATATGGACGAAAGTGCCGAATCCCTCTGGACTGGTCAGAAACTGGGGAACGTCCACTCTTTGGTTCGGATATTATCCAACATGCCGAAGAACAAGTCCGCATTATTCGCGAGAATCTCAAGACTGCTCAGTCGCATCAGAAGAGTCAGTATGACCGTAAACATAAGGACATGGTCTATCAGCTTGGCGAAAAGGCCTATCTTCGAGTTACACCAATGAAGGGTGCTCACCGCTTCGGGATCAAGGGCAAACTAGCTCCTCGCTATATTGGCCCATTCACTATTCTCGAAAGGCATGGAAAAGTGGCATACCAACTGGAGCTTCCACCAAACCTTTCTCAGGTTCGCGATGTGTTCCACATGTCACAGCTACGTTGTTGCTTCAAGGACCCAATCCGAGGAGTGGATCATGAAGTGCTCGAATTGCAACAGGACCTCTCCTATAAAGAGCATCCGGTTCGCATTCTCGACCAAGCTGAACGCCGCACACGTTAGAAGGCGATCAAGTTCCTCAAAGTTCAGTGGTCGCACCATTATGAAGATGAAGCCACTTGGGAACGTGAGGATCGTCTGCGCGAAGAATACCCTGCACTGTTTCCATCTACCTCCTAAATCTCGGGATGAGAATTCTTGTAGTGGAGGAGAATTGTAACGCCTGGATAGTTAGGCTACAGTAAAACTCTCCTAATGATGCCAGGTCATCTATGTTACTGTTGCTAATCAAGTGGTAGTTCCAAAAAAAATTGCAAATTCAAAAATGAATTAGTGCCAAACACCCAAAGTTTTCAAAGGTCAAAACAAAAATGTTCGGTGGGTGCCAAATATTGCATAGGTAATTATGGTGAAGTAAACACATTTTTAGAAAAGGCCTAAATACTTTAAAATGAAATAAAATAGAAAAGAAAATAAATAAAAAGAAAAAGTGAAAATAAAGCAAAAGGAAACGGACCCCCCCCCCTCTCTTGGACCAGACGGCCCAGCTAACCCAGCCGACCGGCCCAGCCGGCCCGGCCCGCCTCCCCCTGCCTCCTCCCTTCCCTGTTCCCCCGACCCGGGTCGGAACAGGGGCGCATCCTCGCCGCACTCTCTCGTCGGCGACGAGGAGAGGATAAGGCCACCATGCCTTCGCCTCCTCGGTCCCTCCTCCCACTCGCCCCCACTCTCCCCTCGGTTCCTGCGCCTCTTCCTCCCCCTCAGATCCACCTTGCCACTCCCCTCGTTCCCCACCGCAACCGAGCGCCGCCATGGCCTCGCCGCCGTAGAAATCGCAGCCACCGCAACCTCCAAGCCTCTCTGACGTGTCCGCTTGCTCCGCCACCCTCGACTACGCCTCCCCGTCAAGACGCAGGACGCCCACGAACGTTGCCCCGGCCTCGTCTTCTTCCTTGGATCCCCGACGCATCTCCGACGAGCGTCGTCGACTCTGCTGCTACTAAACCACCATGAGCCATCTTGCGTGCCGCATGGTGAGCTTCTCCTCCCCCTGCTGCTCCTTGTTGGCCCCCTAGCGCTCTGTAGCCAGCTGCCGCCTTTGCTGAGCTCTGGTTGCCGCCATGCACTACACCGCCGCGGCCACAGCCGCCGTCGAGCTCGTTCGGGCCCAGCATCGAGCTCCTGCGAGCCCTGCGCGCCCGCACACTAGCCTCCCCGTGCCTCCTAGCGTGTTTCCCTTCGGGGACCCGACTGCACCGCCGCCTGCGCGTGTCGCAGGCGCCCTTCCGTTGACCAAATGGTCACGGGGCCGAGCCCTTTGTGCTCAGCGCGTCGCGCAGCTCCACCCTAGCCTTCCCGTTAGCCCCAGAGCGCGCTGCGTCGCCGTCTTCGTCTCACGCCCGAACCACCTCGCCACCGTCGAGCATGTAGCACTCGACTCTGGCTACCACAGCCTCCGCAACCACCACCATTCGCTCCGCCGTCGTCTTGCCGTTCGAATGCGACCGGTCCCGCCCATTTTGGTGGCCTACAGACAAAACACGACGCTCGCCCAAGCCGCGCCGCCGTGAAAACAAACTCGTCGGCGTCTAAACGCCGACCAGCTGACGTGGCATGCGTGGGGTCCAACCCTGAGTAACTGCCAGTGGGTCCCAGGGGCCCAGTTGACCTGTTGACCAGGTCAACGCTGACGTGGCCGCCTTTTGTCTCGCTGACACCTGGGCCCCACCGCCCTTTTAAATAACTAAAACGATTCTATAAATAAAAATAATTAATTAGTCTAAGCACTCACTGAGAGGATGGGCCCACGCCCCTAATTAACCCAATTAATTAGTCTAAACCCCCCTGTTAGTACCCTGTCAATGACATGTGGGTCCCACTGGACCCACCTGTCTTGTTTGACTGGTCAGCCGGCCTGTTGACCAGCTGACGTCAGCATTGCATCATGCTGATGTCATAATTCCTTTTTGTTTAAATAAATAAATAAAATCAGAAAATGATTTAAATCTTTAGAAAATCATATATTTTAATTTGTAACTCGGATGAAAATACTTTCTACATGAAAGTTGCTCAGAACGACGAGACGAGTCCGGATACGCGGCCCGTTCATCCGCCACACATCCCTAGCATAGCAAACACGCAACTTTACCCCTCCGGTTCATCTGTCCAAAAACGTGAAACACCGGGAATACTTTCCCGGATGTTTCCCCCCTTCGTCGGTATCACCTACTACCGCGATTGGGCACACCTAGCATCGTTACTTGTCATGTCATGCATCGATATGCATCTGTTTCCATGGTATTCATTGTTTCTTCCCCCTCTTCTCTCCGGTAGACTACGAGACCAACGCTGCTGCTGCCCAGTTCGACTACGGAGTTGACGACCCCTCCTTCTTGCCAGAGCAACCAGGCAAGTCCCCCCCCCCCTTGATCACCAGATATCGCCTATTCTCCTCTATACTGCTTGCATTAGAGTAGTGTAGCATGTTACTGCTTTTTGTTAATCCTCTTCTGATGCATAGCCTGACATTGTTGCTACATCTATTGATACCTTACCTGCAATCCTAATACTTAGTATAGGATGCTAGTTTATCATCTGTGGCCGTACATTCTTGTCGGTCTGCCTTGCTATACTATCGGGCCGTGATCACTTGGGAGGTGATCACGGGTATATACTATACATATATACATACTATAGATGGTGACTAAAGTCGGGTTGGCTCGAAGAGTACCCGCGAGTGATTCACGGATTGGGGGCTGAAAGGACCTTTGTCCCGACGGCCCTCTGTGTGGATCTTTGTGGCGGAGCGACAGGGCGGGTTGAGACCACCTAGGCGAGAGGTGGGCCTGGCCCTGGTCGGCGTTCGCAGTTACTTCATAATAACACGCTTAACGAGATCTTGGTATTTGATCTGACTCTGGCCATTGGCCTATACGAACTAACCAACTAGGTGGGAAAGATATGGGCACTCGACGTCGTGGTATCAGCCGAAGCCTTCTCGACGTTGGCGACGAAGCGGCGCACACCAGATTGGACTGGAACGCCTGCTCTTGTATTAGGGAGGCTAGGTCTGCTTCCGGCCGCCCTTGCAACGTGCAGGTGTGCAATGGGCGATCGGCCCAGACCCCTGCGCGCATAGGATTTAGACCGGCGTGCTGACCTCTCTGTTGTGCCTAGGTGGGGCTGCGACGTGTTGATCTTCCGCGGCCGGGCATGACCCAGGAAAGTGTGTCCGGCCAAATGGGATCGAGCGTGTTGGATTATGTGGTGCACCCCTGCAGGGAAGTTGATCTATTCGAATAGCCGTGTCCCTCGGTAAAAGGACGACCCGGAGTTGTACCTTGACCTTATGACAACTAGAACCGGATACTTAATAAAACACACCCAGACAAGTTCCACAGACAATCCGGTGATCGCTTTTCCACAGGGCGACGAGGGGAGGATCGCCGAGTAGGATTATGCTATGTGATGCTACTTGGAGGACTTCAATCTACTCTCTTATACATGCTGCAAGACGGAGGCTGCCAGAAGCGTAGTCTTCGATAGGACTAGCTATCCCCCTCTTATTCTGGCATTCTGCAGTTTAGTCCACTGATATGGCCTCCTTACACATATACCCATGCATATGTAGTGTAGCTCCTTGCTTGCGAGTACTTTGGATGAGTACTCACGGCTGCTTTGCTCCCTCTTTTCCCCCGCTTTCCTCTTCTTCTCGGATGCCACAACCAGACGTTGTAGCCCAGGAGCTAGACGGCACCGTCGACGATGACTACTACACTAGAGGTGCCTACTACTACGTGGAGGCCGCTGACGACGACCAGGAGTAGTTTAGGAGGATCCCAGGCAGGAGGCCTGCGCCTCTTTCGATCTGTATCCCAGTTTGTGCTAGCCATCTTATGGCAACTTGTTTAAGTATGTCTGTACTCAGATATTGTTGCTTCCGCTGACTCGTCTATGATCGAGCACTTGTATTCGAGCCCTCGAGGCCCCTGGCTTGTATTATGATGCTTGTATGACTTAATTATGTTTTAGAGTTGTCTTGTGATATCTTCCCATGAGTACCTGATCTTGATCGTACATGTTTGCGTGCATGATTAGTGTATGATTGAATCGGGGGCGTCACAGCAAGGAAGTGCCTCCTTATTACGCACAAGAAAATGAATACCCACCCTGCTAGATGGGACCCACCATAGTGGGAGGATGACTTGTGGGCCAACTAAGTTGACGGGGACGGAAGGCTTTGTCAACTTAGTCAATATGAAAGATTCTAGCTCTAGTGACCGTACGATGTCCATCCAACGGCCATAGTGCTTCTTCAACCTCTGGTCTTCTTGCTCCAGCCGCCCAAAGCAGCGCCGGTCGTGTCGCGTGCTCCTGCCTCTCGTGGCCGGCTGTGATTCCGCGGAGGCCTCACCGCCCCCTACTACTCCCACTGCTGGCCCAGGGTATCCCTCTACTCACCCACACCCCTATTATTCTGCGGTGACGGCAGCCTCACGCCGCAGCCGAACCAGTGAACCCTCGTACTCCTCTCCGTGCGGGCTACCACTGCTGCGTCTTCCCCGGCTCCACGTCGTCCCCTTCCTAGGCCTCGCCGTCCTCCAGACCATCGCCCTGGTGCTCTTGGTGTGGCGTGGTCAACGGCCGAGTTCCATCGGAAGAGTACTGTACGTGGAGAGGCTGACAGCTGGGTCCAGGCGGCCGCAAGGAAGTGCCTCCTTTTTACGTGCAAAATAATTATTCCTCCACCTGACAGCAGGGACCCACCGGACGGGCCACCTTATTTCGCGAAAAAATGTTTCCCCCCTGACTGCTGGGACCCACCGGACGGGCCAGCGTATTTCGCGAAAAAAACGTTCCCCGCGCTGTCAGCTAGGACCCACCGGAAGTGCCTCCTTATTACGCACAAAAAATGAATACTCCCCTTACTAGTTGGGACCCACCATGGTGGGAGGCTGACTTGTGGGCCTACTAAGTTGACTGGGACGGGGGCCTTTGTCAACTTTAGTCAATATGAATGATTCTAGCTCTAGTGACCGTACGATGTCCATCCAACGGCCGTAGTGCTTCTTCAACCTCTGGTCTTCTTGCTCCAGCCGCCCAAAGCAGCGCCGGTCGTGCCGCATGCTCCTGCCTCCCGTGGCCGGCTGTGCTGCCGCGGAGGCCTCACCGTCCCCTACTATTCCCACCGCTGGCCAGGCCCTGCAACGACGGCAGCCTCACACCACAGCCGAACCAGTGAACCCTCGTACTCCTCTCCGCGCGGGCTTCCACTGCCGCATCTTCCCGGGCTCCCGGCGTCCCCTTCCTAGGCCTCGCCGTCGTCCACCGCCCTGGTGCTCTCGGCGCAGTGTGGTCAACGTGGTCAAGGAACAACTTCCATCGGAGATGGACTGTACGTGGAGAGGCTGACAGCTGGGTCCACGGCCGCAGCAAGGAAGTGCCTCCTTATTATGCGGAAAATAATGATTCCTCCACCTGACAGCTGGGACCCACTGGACGGGCCACTGTATTTCACAAAAAAAATGTTTCCCCCTGACTACTGGGACCCACCAGCTACATCTTCGCACGCAATGAAGTGCGTCCGGGCAAAAAACAAAACGATTCGCCCCCCTGACCGCTGGGACCCACCAACGACACCTTCACACGCAAGGAAGTGCGTTCGGGCAAAAAAAAAGATTCACCCCCTGACTGCTGGGACCCACCAGCTACATCTTCGCACGCAAGGAAGTGCGTCCGGGCAAAAAAAAACAAAACGATTCGCCCCCCTGACTGCTGGGACCCACCAGCTACATCTTCGCACGCAAGGAAGTGCCTGACAGTCGGGACCCACCTGGTCGAAGCGTACGTAGCGTTGTCATTCTGGTCGCGAACGTGTACGTACATACTGGTCGATGTAGAGGCGCGCACATGTCGTAGATGTAGAGGCGCGCACATGTCATAGTAGAGGCGCACACGTAGCATGTACACGTACGTATAGCGGCGAGGGTGCAAGAAAGAAAACACGGCCACGTACATACATACGGGAAGGGTCTCGAATGCCTACTCGCGCATACGTACATGGCTGGGTCGGAACAGAGAAACAGCGTTGTCGTCGTGTTCATGGGGAGCCAACCAGCTGGGTCGGAACGAAATGCATGGTCGTGTTCATCGGGAGGGCTTGGACGGAACAGGCGATGGAAACGAGGCCTGGTGTACCGCACAACGGAGGAAACGGCCTTGTCTCCAACCGGCCACGTTCGAAACGGGGTCCTGTTGATCGGGAGGGGCCTGGCGTACCGCAAAACGGAGGAAACGGACCTCCTACGGTCGAAACGGGGGTCCTGTTGATCGGGAGGGGTGTGGCGTACCGCAAAACGGACGAAACGGACTTGTGTTCGAGCGCTACGGTCGAAACGGGGGTCATGTTGATCGGGAGGGGTGTGGCGTACTGCTGAAAGGATCGATATGGTTGACTAGAGGGGGGGTGAATAGGCAACTAACAATTTTTAGACTTTTCTTTAACAATTTAAACCTTGCAATGAAATAGGTTGTCTAGATGTGCAACTACGTGGACAACCTATATGATGCAAAGACAATAAGCACACAAGCAAGCAATGGATATAACTCAAGTAAGCTTGCAAAAGTAAAGGGACAAGATAACCAAGAGTGGAGCCGGTGGAGACGAGGATGTGTTACTGAAGTTCCTTCCTTTTAAGGGGAAGTACGTCTCCATTAGAGCGGTGTGGAGGCACAATGCTCCCCAAGAAGCCACTAGGGCCACCGTAATCTCCTCACGCCCTCACACAATGTGAGATGCCGTGATTCCACTATTGGAGCCCTTGAAGGTGGCAACCGGACCTTTACAAACAAGGTTGGGGCTATCTCCACAACACTTGGAGGCTCCCAACAACACCACGAAGCTTCACCACAATGGAGTATGGCTTCGAGGTGACCTCAACCGTCTAGGGTGCTCAACACCCAAGAGTAACAAGATCCGCTAGGGATAAGTGGGGGAATCAAATTTCTCTTGGTGGAAGTGTAGATCTGGGCCTTCTCAACCAATCCCGAGCAAATCAACAAGTTTGATTGGCTAGGGAGAGAGATCGGGCGAAAATGGAGCTTGGAGCAACAATGGAGCTTTGGGGGAAAGAGGTAGTTCAACTTTGGGGAAGAAGACCCCTTTATATAGTGGGGGGAACAATCCAACCGTTATCCCACTCACCAGCCCCGCATAGAGCGGTACTACCACTAGGGAAGGGTTGTACTACCGCTTCGGGCGGTACTACAGCTCAACCCAGCGGTACTGCCGCGCTGCCAGGGCCCTGACCCCAGGGCGGTACTACCGCTAGGGAAGAGCGGTACTACCGCTTAGGGCGGTACTACCGCTCCTACTACCGCCCTTAGTGTCGCAAAACCCGACACGAAAAACTTCGTTCGAGAATCGAGGTGGAAGTAGCCCAGACGCACAGCGGTACTACGACCGAAAACCCCAAGCGGTACTACCGTTTGGAGAGCGGTACTACCGCTTGGAGCGGTACTAGCGCTGGGGAGCTTCGGTGGTACTACCGCTGTGGGTCACAGTACTACCGCTGGGGCAGAGCAAAGCATAGCAAGGGGAAAACGGCAGCTCCAGAAAGGCGGAAGGAAAGACGACGGGTGTGATAAGGATGTGTACATGTGATTCCACCCAAGTCTTACCAAAGCGGATCCCCTCTTGATAATACGGTGACTCCTACGAAACTAGTCCACGAACACGAAACGAAGGAGCTACACCGTCTTGAATACAACACCGAGGGAAGGAAATCGTCTCGTGCCAATGGATGAATCTCTGAAAGAACTAAACGCACACGATTAGTCCGCACAAGCATTGTCATCAATCACCAAAACATCTTGGGGATAAATATGCCCTTACAACCGCAAAACGGACGAAACGGACTTGTGTTGGAGCGCTATGGTCGAAACGGGGGGGGAGGGTGTGGCGTACCGCAAAACGGGACTCCACGGGATACTGTTCATCTCCACCGTCGACCTCCTCCAGCCTCCACGGGCTACCGTCGACCTCCTCCAGCCTCCACGGGCTCGTGTTCATCCAGCCTCCACCGCGCGCTACTCCACCGGCTACTGTTCAACCACCCCTCCACGGGCACCCCTCCACCGTCTACTGTTCATCCAGTCCTCCACACCACGGGGTCCTGTTCAACCACCCCTCCACCGTCTACTGTTCATCCAGCCCTCCACACCACGGGTTCCTG
>NC_041393.1:30674660-30686641 GCF_002162155.2 Triticum dicoccoides
TGGTTTTTTCCGTCATGGACGGCCCAAAGAATGTCATGCAGCTGCGTCTCCGTCCCGCCCAGGACGAAAAGCCCATTTTCTGTCATGATTTTTTGTCATAGAAGTAGGAGCCCACCACATCTATGATGATACCGGGTTTTGTCACAATTATCGTCATAGAAGTGTCATATGTATGACAGATTTTTTTTCCTTCGGCCCAAAATGTCACGGATGTGTCTTTTTTTTGTAGTGATAGCTCAATGATCATCCGACTTTTGAGTGGTCAAAGTGTATCCATCCAGCTTGTTTAGTCTTGCTTTTATTTGGGTGTCTAAGAACATGAAACAAAAAGAGATGAACATGCTTGTTTATAGTTGAAACAATAACGAGGAAAGCACATGTACATGAAGATACATTTTGCCTCGCAATTTATCCCACACCAATTTGGGCTCACAAGCATGTTCATCTAAAGCTAGATGTGCAAACATTTCTAGTACTACATTGGTACTAGTAAATTTTGCACATGAAAGCTGAAACGGATGGGCAACAATACTATTTGTTTATTAGGATGGAGTTGGGGGGAGCTATTTATCTTACTACTAGTAAGTACCATGATGCTGACTGCATGGTACTTTTGCACATAAAAAAATCATCATTGTTTCTAAAATGTCTATGCATATCTTGCCACCCATACTAAAAAGAGATCATGGAATGTGATATTTTAGCACAATTATCATAAAAAACATGTTCAATTTCTTTTGCCACAGTTAACAGGAGTGCTGGTACTTCTGAAGTGATCATGTCTTAGGTACACAGATTCAATTTGGTACTCCTATCCCAAAACTACACATAATATGACATGGCAATTCACAAAAGTTTCAACATGTGATAATATTAGATATGGTACAGATGGTGAGAATTGTACAAGAGAACCCCTTGAGTCCTGAGCAGCAATATCACACTAGAGAAGTGTTGAAAACCAAGTGTGTCTTGAGCTATATTGCAGTGCAAAATTGCTGATAATCGTGTCTGCCTAGCCCTGTATTACGGTCACCTCGATGATAAAAACACTTGCCTAAACAGTAGATGGATAGACACTTCTGCTACAACAACAGTAAAATGATACTACAAACGTAGCCAACACCTGATTGGAACGACGACATTTCCCCCCTCCTAATTCGTGTGGACTATTAAACTGTTTCATTTTGGATTTTTAGACATGAATGTGTCACCACAGTAGCTACAGTGGTATGTATATTTACTTAAGAATCACTTGTTATATATAGACATAAATCATGAGATTTACAGAAATAAAGAGAGATAATCAACAAAAATAAGGAGGGATGATCATGGTAAGAATTGAGCAAGATATATGTAGGCATGAATCAGATCAAGCAACACCATTACTATTTCCTCCATACCAACCATAGCTACAAGGAGCACTCCATGGACGAGCTCCTAGACTCGACGCGCGTATGGGGATGTGAGGGGGCGACGCGGAGGGGAACGGGGAGCGCGACGCAGAGGTACCTACCGGGGTTAAATCCAGCTTTCCAGCCGAAGGGAAAATTTGATGCTATTCTACAAAACTCTGCGCTTGAAGGCCCAACATAGTCTACAAGAAAAAAGTTACATAGTAGACATCAGTGTCCAAAGACTAAAACACCACCCCGTGGGCACAAGTGTCTATGACCCCGTGCACATGGTGTACCCAAAGGGTTGTGTGGTATCCCGTGTGCACGGGGTGACCAACAACTTTTGGGCACACACCCCTTAGAGCATCTCCAGCCGCGCCCCCAACAGGCCCCCAGACGTTTTTTTGCCGCCGATGCCCAAAAAATGGCCCAGTCGCGCCCCCAGGAACCCATTTTTCACCGGTTTGGGTCGAAACTGGCGCCGACGGACCCAGGCGGAACCCGGCATGCTGGGGGGCACCGGGGAAAGTGATTTTGGCGCTAACGGGGATGGGCCCGTCGAGTCAGCGAGACGCCGCTTCATCGTCCTCATCGCCTCGGTTCCCGCGGGAATCAATGCCAAGGCACCCACATCGGTCAGCCTCCATTGATGCCTCACGAGGCCGGGCCGTCCAACCCAGCCCCGCGCGTTGGCGGTCCTGGCCAGGGGTGCAGTAGGGATGGCGGCTCCGGCGGGGCGCACGAGGGCTCTGCCTCATAAGGCACGTAGTCATCATCTTCATCCTCAGCCTCAGCCCCAATCTCCTCCTCAGTCTCCATGGCAGCAGCAGATGAAGGAACTCCAGTCCTAGGGGCCTAAGTGCCCTAGTTATCCTTCTTCCTCACACGCTTGACATCGTGAGAAACCAACTCTCCAATCTCCAGCACCACCTTGGGATAGACACGATCCCAGGCCTTCTCAATGAGCAGCATAATGAACGGACCATAAATCGGGCAGTTGCGCTCGGAGATACCAGAAACCAGCTCAGACCACATAACATGAGAGATATCCAAGGACTCTCCGGTGTTCTGCCCCTTCTCCCGCTGACAGAAGAGAAGCATGTCCACGAGATAAGAGTGAACCTGGTCCAGATTCCCGATGCGAGGGAAAAGAGTCTCTCTGAAGATATGGTGAAGAATATCCAGATAGGCAGACAGCTCATAGGTTTCCTTCTTCGTCTCAGGGTTGATCCTCAGAGTGCAGTAAGGCCACAGAGCTTGCTTGTGAGTGGCATTGGCGCGACGGTGGGGGCGAAAGCCGACAGGAGACTCAAGACCTAGATCTTCCACCCCAATCAACTGCATGAAAGCTTTTCACTTGACTGAAAGCAACTTGCCATTTGTCATCCAAGTCAGTGTCCTGTCCTCATCAGTCCCAAGGTGAACCGTGGCATAGAATTGGGCCACAATATCATCATCATAGTCCTTGTTGAATTGCATGATCCCGAGAATGTTTAGTTGAGTGCACATCTGAAGAGCTTCACCAAAGTAGTCAGGGCCGTTCTCCATATGCTCGGTGTCGATGGAGTGCATGTTGACATAGAGATTCTTCTTGGCTTTGAGAACATCAAAGTAGATGGCAAACTGGAACCTGTTCCAGAACGGACGGTTAACTAAAGTGGAATCTTGGTCGACCTCATACGGGTTGCGGCGGCGCCTTCCCCAGAACTCCTTGGGCGGCATTTCTAGCATGGTTTTTCCTGACTTTGGCTTGACCCCAGGCTTCTTCTGCAGTTGAGGAGGAGGTGGAGCACTAGAAGATCCTCCGACAGGCTTAGTGGGCTCAGTGGTGCGGTAGCGCTTGGACGAGGCATGACCGGGGTTGACACGACGAGCCTGATGCTCAGGAACCTCATCACCTGGAACCACACACACAAACACGCAAACAACCAGAAAGAACGAGTGTAAGCCACAAACACGAACAAAGAGGATCACTGAGAGGTAGGAGTATGATGGAAACAGGTAGAAGGACGGTAGTACCGTGACCCTTGAGCGGTAGTACCGCTCTGGAGAGCGCGGTAGTACCGCTCTAAGCGGTAGTACCGCTCTGGGAGAGCGGTAGTACCGCTCGAGGTGGGGAAATAGCAGTTTCCTACTGCCGTGGTCAGATCCGGTACTACCATCCTACCAAATTCAAAAATACTCCA
This sequence comes from Triticum dicoccoides, assembly GCF_002162155.2. NCBI lineage: Eukaryota > Viridiplantae > Streptophyta > Magnoliopsida > Poales > Poaceae > Triticum > Triticum dicoccoides. The sequence goes on from NC_041393.1 coordinate 30,678,241, forward strand.
ACCAAGCACTAATCCAAACTGTCTAGAAGCACTCTCCATCCTACTCAAGCCTAGATCTGGACAAAAATCTAGAGATGCAACTGCTATTGCCCCTAAAACGCTAGATTGGAAATCTAGACAAAAGGAGACAGGGAATGGGGGCAATACCGGCATCCATGGCAAGAGGACAAGGTGGGGATCGATTCCACCGAAGGAAACGGAGAGGAGCGCCCCTGAGAGGGAGATCCGCTGGAGCCCTCCCGCGGCGCCGGTTGCTGAAGAGAGAGACGAACAGGGCAAAGGGGGCGAGCGAATGGGTATGGGGGAGAAGAAACTCCCCCTGCCCCCGATATAACCCCCTGCCCGCGCCTCACAGCGGTAGTACCGCGCTGGAGGGCGATAGTACCGCTAGGAGCGGTAGTACCGCGCTGGAGGGCGATAGTACCGCTAGGAGCGGTAGTACCACTCGCCACCAGCGGTAGTACTGCTTCAGCAACCACAAGGCTTCTAGACCAACGGCTAACGCTCCAAAAAATGGAAAGCAAGGCCAAAGGAATGAGAGGACCGACGCGGCAACACACACACACACAACTGAACAGAAACCACTCAAACACAAACAACCACACGAAACAGAGCGAGCTCTGGCCTCTCTCAGGAGAGGGCGGTGGCCGGAGCCACCTATGTTTGAGTCAATTGGTATGGCACCGCGAAGAATTATCCTTGGGCCCATGACCAAACTCGTCTTTGAGGCACAAGTACCATAAAAAATGGCTAATGTGAAAGAGTTGATCGTTTTATGCATAATGGGGGGAGGGAAAGTTCATTGAGAGAACAACACTCCCCCTATGTCCATGCCTACATCTAAGCTAGACACCAAGTTGAGTGGGGTGGGGTGTGCAAGGGTTCAAGTCACATTGCTCGAATCAATGATATTTAGCTCATGCCTTAACTCGCGAAATCTTGCTTCATCCAAGGGCTTCGTGAAAATATCTGCAAGGTTATCATGAGTGTTGACATACTTGAGCTCGATCTCTCCTCGCCTAATGTGATCCCGGATGAAATGATACCGAATCTCAATGTGCTTCGTCTTGAAGTGTTGCACCGGGTTGAGAGAAATCTTGATGGCACTTTCGTTGTCACACCAAAGAGGCACTTTGTCACAAATGACACCGTATTCCTTTAAAGTTTGCCTCATCCATAGGAGTTGTGCACAACAACTACCGGCTGCAACATATTCAGCTTCGGTGGACGAGAGAGATACACAACTTTGCTTTTTGGAAGACCAACTCACCAAAGAGCACCCAACAAACTGGCACCCTCCGGAAGTGGACTTCCTATCCACTTTGTCTCCCGCCCAATCGGAATCCGTAAATCCTTCAAGCTTGAAGTTTGCCCCTCTTGGGTACCATAAGCCAAAGTTTGGGGTATGAGCTAAATATCGAAAGATTCGCTTGACCGCCACATAGTGAATTTCCTTCGGTGCAGCTTGAAACCGTGCACACATCCCCACACTCAACATGATATCCGGTCTAGATGCACAAAGGTAAAGCAAGGAGCCAATCATGGAGCGATATACCTTTTGATCCACCGCTTTACCATTGGGATCAATGTCAAGTTGGCACTTGGTGGGCATTGGAGTAGAGGCCGGCTTGACATCACTTAACTTGAATCTCTTGAGCATGTCTTGAGTGTATTTGGCTTGGTTGATGAAGGTACCTTCTCTTCTTTGTTTGATATCAAAACCAAGGAAGAACTTTAACTCTCCCATCGAAGACATCTTGAACTTAGAGGTCATGAGAGCGGCAAATTCTTCATTGAAAGCTTTGTTACGGGAACCAAAGATAATGTCATCAACATATAGTTGGCATACAAACAACTCCCCTTTGACCTTCTTAGTAAAAAGAGTGGGATCGATTAGCCCCACTTCAAATCCACGATCTTGTAACAACTCGGTAAGGTGGTCATACCACGCACGTGGGGCTTGTTTAAGGCCATAGAGCGCCTTATCGAGTTGATACACATGATTCGGGAAGAAGGGATCCTCGAACCCGGGGGGTTGCTTGACATAGACAAACTCATTAATAGGACCATTAAGAAAAGCACTTTTAACATCCATTTGTTGCAACTTAAAGTTGTGATGGGAAGCATAAGCAATCAACAAATGAATGGATTCAAGGCGAGCACCGGGAGCAAAGGTTTCACCGTAGTCGATACCCTCGACTTGGGAGTAGCCTTGTGCTACCAATCTTGCCTTGTTGCGAATGATGTTCCCATGAGCATCTTGCTTGTTCTTGAAGATCCACTTGGTTCCAATGATGTTATGGTTCCCGGAAGGCCTTGGCACCAACCTCCACACCTTGTTGTACTCGAAGTTGTTGAGTTCTTCATGCATGGCATTGAGCCAATCCGAGTCTTCGAGCGCCTCATAGACCTTATGGGGTTCAACACAAGAGACAAAACGCGTGATGTTCACAATAGTTTGCTAATTGTCTACAAGTGCTTACCCCCTTTCTTAGGCTTCCAACCACATTCTCCATGAGATGACCTTTGGTGGTGAGTTTGGAAGCAATCTTCGCGGCACGACGCTCCAATTCCTCCTTGGATGTCGAAGGTGGAGGGTTCACTTGATCATCTTGAGTGTCGTCATGAGCTTGTTCTTGATCTTGAGCTTGCTCATGATCTTGAACTTGCTCGAGGGGAAGAACTTGACCTTGGGCATCATGTGGAGGTTCACCATCATCTTGTGATTGATCTTGCCCTTGGTCTTGTTCCCGAGGTTGAGGGCCTTCACTTTGTTCTTTGGAAGCATGTGGGTCTTGAGTAGGTGAAGGCTCCACCGAGGTGGAGCATTGTCCTTCTCCTTCGGCCACAAGGGGTTCCTCAATGGATAGGATATGACCAATACCCATTCTTCTTATGGCTTGGGGAGGAATTTCATCACCTACATCACAAGTACCACTTTGCTCCACTTGGGAGCCGTTATTTTCATCAAACTCTACGTTACATGTCTCCTCAATGAGTCCGTTGGACTTGTTGAGAACACGGTAAGCATGAGAGTTTGTAGCATAACCAACAAATATGCCCTCATGAGCTCTAGCCTCGAATTTAGACAAACGAACACCTTTCTTGAGAATGAAACACTTACACCCGAACACCCGGAAGTACTTGAGATTGGGCTTGTTCCCGGTGAGTATCTCATACAGAGTCTTATTCAAGCCTTTGCGGAGATAGAGTCGATTGGATGCATGACAAGCTGTGTTGATGGCTTCGGCCCAAAAGTTGTATGGAGACTTGAACTCCGCCATCATGGTCCTTGCCACATCCATCAACGTCCGGTTCTTCCTCTCCGCAACACCATTTTGTTGAGGGGTATATGGTGCTGAATATTGATGCTTGATCCCTTCATCACTAAGAAACTCATCCAAGGTGTAGTTCTTGAACTCGGTGCCGTTGTCACTTCTTATTGTCAGAATCTTTGCATTATGTTGACGTTGAGCTTCATTTGCAAAGTTGATGACGGTTTGTTGAGTCTCACTCTTCCTCTTGAAGAAGTATACCCAAGTGTATCTTGAATAATCATCCACAATCACCAAGCAATACTTTCTACCCCCAAGACTGTCAAAGGATGGAGGCCCGAAGAGGTCCATGTGCAGGAGCTCCAAGGGTCTCTTCGAGTAGATGATAGTCGTGGGAGGGTGAGCCGTCTCATGAAGCTTTCCTTCGATACAAGCACTGCAAACACGATCTTTGGCAAAACTAACATTCGTTAGTCCATGAACATGGTCCCCCTTGAGAAGACTTTGCAAAGATCTCATATTAACGTGGGCTAAACGGTGATGCCAAAGCCATCCCACATCAACTTTAGCCATTAGGCATGTCGCGGTCTTAGTGGGTTGCTCCAAAAAGTTAATCACATAGAGACCGTTCTCGACATGCCCAACAAAGTCTACTTTAAGAGTCTTGCTCCACAAGAGGGCCACAATATCAATATCAAAGAAGGTGGCAAAGCCCATGAGTGCGAGTTGACGAACGGAAAGTAAATTGAACGCAAGGGACTCAACAAGCATGACTTTCTCGATCGTTAGATCATGAGAAATGACAACCTTGCCAAGACCCAATACCTTAGAATGTGAGGCATCACCCCATTCGACATTGGTGGGCATAGATGGGATCTTGTGCACGTCCACCACCAAGTTCTTGCTCCCGGTCATATGATTTGTTGCTCCACTATCGAGCAACCATGATCCCCCACCGGAAGCAAACACCTACAAGAAATTAATGCTTGGTTTTAGGTACCCATTGAGTAATGGGTCCTTTGATGTTAGTAACAAGGGTCTTAGGAACCCAAATAGACCATTCAATGTACTCATAAGGAGAACCAACAAATTTAGCATAAACATGCCCATCACTAGCACGGCACAACACATAAGAGGGGTTAAAGTCGCCGGCTTTGTTGGGAGAGATGGCTTTGCGCTCTTTGGCATCACCACTCTTCCCATTGTTCTTCTTCTCCTTAGGAGCACCTTCTCCCTCCTTCACAAAGGTTTGCTTGAGCGGAGGAGGTTGATTGGTCTTGCTCTTCTTCTCCTTATTCTTCTTCTTATTCTTGGACTTGGGTGAGAACCCAACTCCCTCCTTGCCCACAACTTCCTTTTGATTGCTCAAAAGGTCATTTAGGTTCTTCTCGCCTTGTATGCATGACACAAGACCTTTCTCGAGTTGTTCCTTCAACTTGGCATTCTCCTCCAAAAGATGCACATACTCACAACATGGGTTAGTAGCATTTGCATTATCAATTAAGACCATGTGAGGAAATGTGGCCTTTTCCTTGGTTAGCTTAACTTGGAGTTGAGCATGAGACTCCTTGAGGGTGGCATGAGCACCTTTCAAGACCTTGTGGGCCTTGTCAAGTACATCAAACTCCTCCGCGAGTCTAACATGATCAACCCCAAGTTTAGCCTTCTCGGAACCTAGAACACGAGACACAACAAGAGCATGATCAAGATCTTTCTTTAGTTTAGCATGACCATCGTTGTGTGACTCCTCAAGAGCCAAACGATGCCCATGCTCTTCCTCAAGAGCATTAGAGAGATCCGATATCTCATCGGCATAGTCACGACTATGACTTTCCATCTTAGAGATGGTTTCTTCGTGAGCCTCGATCATGTCATTGGCTTCACCAAGTTGTTCCAAGAGAGCAACAAAGTGCTTCTTGGATTTGCCCTTGAGCTTACTCATGAAGGACTCAAATTCATTGATCTCCTCATTAGACCCCTTACCATTATCAAAGTCATCCGTTGAAGGAGGGTTAGGAATAATGGTGGTTTTGATGTTGGGGGTTACCTTGTTGGTGGCCTTAGCCATGAGGCACTTGGCGGTGATGTTCTCGTTAGGTGCATCGAAGAGAGACACCCGGGGAGTTGTGACAATGGCAACGGATGCCATGGCCATTGTTTCACCATCTTCATCATCATCGTCATCCTCATGGTATTCTTCTTGAACCACCAACCCGCGAGAAGGAGTCTTCTTGGTGAAGTTGTTCTTGTTGGGGAAGGACTTGGCTTTGTCTTTTTGGATGAACTTGCCACCATTGTCTTCCCGCTTCTCGTAGGGACAATCCGCAATGAAATGACTAACATTGCCACAGTTGAAACAAGTTCTAACTCATTGCTTCCCCTTGAGGCCACTTGAGTTGTTCTTGTTGAAGTTGGGTCTTGTATTCTTCTTACTCCAAAATTGTCTTGAGGCAAGAGCCATGTGCTCATGATAATCATACTTCGTGTCCTCGGGGTTGCTCTCCTCATCTTCCTCTTCTTCTTCTTCTTCTTCCACACTAACCTTGGCCTTCAAGGCAAGATTGGGCTTCTTTGCCCTTTGAGAACGGAGCACCGCATTGTCGGTGGTCTTGTCCAAGATGCTCATTGCAACAAAGTCATCCAACACTTCACCAGAGGTCATGGAGTGGAAGTCCGGTCTTTGGCGAATAACGGAGGACATGGCCTTGTTGTAGGGCATCATGGCCTTGAGAAACTTGCGCTTGATCCAGTTGTCATCCGTGTCCTTGCTCCCATGATCTCGGAGTGCGACCGCGAGTTTGGTCACTCTTCGAAAGAGCTCACGAGGTTCTTCATCCTCTTTCAGTGCAAACTCATCGGCTTCATCTTGCACCACTTCATAGTTGGAGCATTGAATGCTAGCACTTCCTCGATAGAGAGACTCAACACATTTCCATGCTTCTTTAGCCATGACATGAGGTCGAAGATGAGGGAGATCTTCGGGAAGGATTGCATCTTGGATGATGAAGAGAGCACTCTCATTGAAATGATTGTCCACTTCTTCTCGAGGGGTGAAGTTGCTTGGATCATGAGGATAGAAACCTTCTTCAATAATTCTCCAAAGGTTAGTGTTCACATGTTTTAAGTGACGCTTGAAGCGATAAACCCAAGAGTCAAAATCTTCATTTTTCACATATTTAGGAGGAGGACCGGCATGATTCAAATGAGTAGAGGGGATCGGTCCTCTATACACTGGGGGTTCCACATTGGCAAAGATGCCGGTGCCATTTCTACCACTAGTAGACGAACTCTTTTCACTGTTAGCTTCCCCCTTGTCGGAGGTAGCATCCGTCACCTTGTTAGTGGGATCACCCACTTTCATCGGCGAGGTTGATAGTTTAAGTCCGTCTAAGAAATCAGAAAACATGCTTTTAACCTCGACCGTCATGGAGGTTTTCAATGTGTCTAAAGCCACATTGAATTCCTCATGAGAGACCAAGGCTCCCCCTTCGGCCGTGGACGAGATGGGATTCACACCGGAGTGCTCCTCCGCACCGTCGTGGGTGTCAACCATACTCTTCGGACGGCAAAGTCCTTAATAAAGAGACGAGGCTCTGATACCAATTGAAAGGATCGATACGGTTGACTAGAGGGGGAGGGGGTGAATAGGCAACTAACAATTTTTAGACTTTTCTTTAACAATTTAAACCTTGCAATGAAATAAATTGTCTAGATGTGCAACTACATGGACAACCTATATGATGCAAAGACAATAAGCACACAAGCAAGCAATGGATATAACTCAAGTAAGCTTGCAAAAGTAAAGGGACAAGATAACCAAGAGTGGAGCCGGTGGAGACGAGGATGTGTTACCGAAGTTCCTTCCTTTTAAGGGGAAGTACGTCTCTGTTAGAGCGGTGTGGAGGCACAATGCTCCCCAAGAAGCCACTAGGGCCACCGTAATCTCCTCATGCCCTCACACAATGCTAGATGCCGTGATTCCACTATTGGAGCCCTTGAAGGTGGCAACCGGACCTTTACAAACAAGGTTGGGGCTATCTCCACAACACTTGGAGGCTCCCAACAACACCATGAAGCTTCACCACAATGGAGTATGGCTTCGAGGTGACCTCAACCGTCTAGGGTGCTCAACACCCAAGAGTAACAAGATCCGCTAGGGATAAGTGGGGGGAATCAAATTTCTCTTGGTGGAAGTGTAGATCTGGGCCTTATCAACCAATCCCGAGCAAATCAACAAGTTTGATTGGCTAGGGAGAGAGATCGGGCGAAAATGGAGCTTGGAGCAACAATGGAGCTTTGGGGGAAAGAGGTAGTTCAACTTTGGGGAAGACCCCTTTATATAGTGGGGGAAACAATCCAACCGTTATCCCAGTCACCAGCCCCGCACAGAGCGGTACTACCGCTAGGGAAGGGCAGTACTACCGCTCCGGGCGGTACTACCGCTCAACCCAGCGGTACTGCCGCGCTACCAGGGCCCTGACCCCAGGGTGGTACTACCTCTAGGGAAGAGCGGTACTACCGCTTAGGGCGGTACTACCGCTCCTACTACCGCCCTTAGTGCCGCAAAACCCGACACGAAAAACTTCGTTCGAGAATCGAGGCGGAAGTAGCCCAGACGCACAGCGGTACTACGGCCGAAAACCCCAAGCGGTACTACCGTTTGGAGAGCGGTACTACCGCTTGGAGCGGTACTACCGCTCTGAGACCGGTACTACCGCTGGGGAGCTTCGGCGGTACTACCGCTGTGGGTCGCCGTACTACCGCTGGGGTAGAGCAAAGCATAGCAAGGGGAAAACGGCAGCTCCAGAGAGGCAGAAGGAAAGACAATGGGTGTGATAAGGATGTGTACGTGTGATTCCACCCAAGTCTTACCAAAGCGGATCCCCTCTTGATAGTACGGTGACTCCTACGAAACTAGTCCACCAACACGAAACGAAGGAGCTACACCGTCTTGAATACAACACCGAGGGGAGGAAATCGTCTCATGCCAATGGAGAATCTCTGAAAGAACTAAACGCACACAATTAGTTCGCACAAGCATTGTCATCAATCACCAAAACATCTTGGGGATAAATATGCCCTTACAACCGCAAAACGGACGAAACAAACTTGTGTTGGAGCGCTAT
>NC_041393.1:30687634-30690255 GCF_002162155.2 Triticum dicoccoides
CGTCATGGACGGCCCAAAGAATGTCATGGAGCTGCGTCTCCGGCCCGCCCAGGATGAAAAGCCCATTTTCTGTCATGATTTTTTGTCATAGAAGTAGGAGCCCACCACATCTATGATGATACCGGGTTTTGTCACAATTATCGTCATAGAAGTGTCATATGTATGACATATATTTTTTTTCGTTCGGCCCAAAATGTCACAGATGTGTCTTTTTTTTGTAGTGATAGCTCATTGATCATCCGACTTTTGAGTGGTCAAAGTGTATCCATCCAGCTTGTTTAGTCTTGCTTTTCTTTGGGTGTCTAAGAACATGAAACAAAAAGAGATGAACATGCTTGTTTATAGTTGAAACAATAACGAGGAAAGCACATGTACATGAAGATACATTTTGCCTCGCAATTTATCCCACCAATTTGGGCTCACAAGCATGTTCATCTAAAGCTAGATGTGCAAACATTTCTAGTACTACATTGGTACTAGTAAATTTTGCACATGAAAGCTGAAACGGATGGGCAACAATACTATTTGTTTATTAGGATGGAGCTGGGGGGAGCTATTTATCTTACTACTAGTAAGTACCATGATGCTGACTGCATGGTACTTTTGCACATAAAAAAATCATCATTGTTTCTAAAATGTCTATGCATATCTTGCCACCCATACTAAAAAGAGATCATGGAATGTGATATTTTAGCACAATTATCATAAAAAACATGTTCAATTTCTTTTGCCACAGTTAACAGGAGTGCTGGTACTTCTGAAGTGATCATGTCTTAGGTACACAGATTCAATTTGGTACTCCTATCCCAAAACTACACATAATATGACATGGCAATTCACAAAAGTTTCAACATGTGATAATATTAGATATGGTACAGATGGTGAGAATTGTACAAGAGAACCCCTTGAGTCCTGAGCAGCAATATCACACTAGAGAAGTGTTGAAAACCAAGTGTGTCTTGAGCTATATTGCAGTGCAAAATTGCTGATAATCATGTCTGCCTAGCCCTGTATTACGGTCACCTCGATGATAAAAACACTTGCCTAAACAGTAGATGGATAGACACTTCTGCTACAACAACAGTAAAATAATACTACAAACGTAGCCAACGCCTAATTGGAACGACGACATTTCCCCCCTCCTAATTCGTGTGGACTATTAAACTGTTTCATTTTGGATTTTCTAAACATGAATGTGTCACCACAGTAGCTACAGTGGTATGTATATTTACTTAAGAATCACTTGTTATATACAGACATAAATCATGAGATTTACAGAAATAAACAGAGATAATCAACAAAAATAAGGAGGGATGATCATGGTAAGAATTGAGCATGATATATGTAGGCATGAATCAGATCAAGCAACACCATTACTATTTCCTCCATACCAACCATAGCTACAAGGAGCACTCCATGGACGAGCTCCTAGACTCGACGCGCGTATGGGGACGTGAGGGGGCGACGCGGAGGGGAACGGGGAGCGCGACGCAGAGGTACGTACCGGGGTTAAATCCAGCTTTCCAGTCGAAGGGAAAATTTGATGCTATTCTACAAAACTCTGCGCTTAAAGGCCCAACATAGTCTACAAGAAAAAAGTTACATAGTAGACATCAGTGTCCAAAGACTAAAACACCACCCCGTGGGCACAAGTGTCTAGGACCCCGTGCACATGGTGTACCCAAAGGGTTGCGTGGTATCCCGTGTGCACGGGATGACCAACAACTTTTGGGCACACACCCCTTAGAGCATCTCCAGCCGCGCCCCCAACAGGCCCCCAGACGTTTTTTTGCCGCCGACGCCCAAAAAATGGCTCAGTCGCGCCCCCAGGAACCCATTTTTCGCCGGTTTGGGTCGAAACTGGCGCCGACGGACCCAGGCGGAACCCGGCACGCGGGGGGGCGCCGGGGAAAGTGATTTTGGCGCTAACGGGGATGGGCCCGCCGAGTCGGCGAGACGCCGCTTCGTCGTTCTCATCGCCTCGGTTCCCGCGGGAATCAATGCCAAGGCACCCACATCGGTCAGCCTCCATTGATGCCTCACGAGGCCGGGCCGTCCAACCCAGCCCCGCGCGTTGGCGGTCCTGGCCAGGGGTGCAGTAGGGATGGCGGCTCCGGCGGGGCGCACGACAACGACGACGACTACACCCAATTCTATAGGTTCCTCGACATGTAGAAGGTGGGTGGCGGCCGCGGCGTAGCAGGGCTAGGCGTAGTTTGCATGTTCATCTGTTTTTGTACAAATTTTTATGAAATATCACCGAGTTTGTGCCAGATCACCGAGTTTGTACAAATTTGTATGAAAGATCGCCGAGTTTGCGCGATTTTGGCAGCGACCCGGGGGCGACGACTGGGAACGCAATCGCCCCACGCGCCAAGCAAACGCCGGTTCGCCCCCAGGCGGCTCTTTTTCAGCGTCCTGGGGGCCCGAACGGCTGGAGATGCTCTTAGACACACACGGAGAACATGAAATGTGATGGATGCAAGGTAATTTCTCGGTGGTAGGCGTAGTAAGACTGGTATACGAGTTTTAGGTGTTCCCACACCGTCTTTCTACCACCTTGGCCCCTCTTGATAGTGCGGTTGTCATACGTCTCAAATAAAACCTTCGAGCCTCCGTAA
>NC_041393.1:30690425-30771524 GCF_002162155.2 Triticum dicoccoides
GAGCAACCATCTCCACAATAATTATCCAAGGAACCATCAACGTGATAAAATCTTTGCCAAAATTCCATTTATAAAAGAATGCACTTTCACTCGCTGAGATATAGAGCTACGCTGCTCTGGAGCAATGGTACCCACATGATGATGAATTGTGCAGCGATCCAGGAGGGCACCGAGGCCAAACACGGGTAATAGTTCTCCCTTCTCCGTATGCCATTGAAGTTGTTCCTGCTGCATGTGGTTCTGCTTGAAGGCTCTTGTGTGCTCGACATTTGATGTTGTCTTTTGGCTATGCTATAGTCCGAACACCGTGAGGTTTATCTTATCTCCAATAGTTTAGTTTTTGTGGTGCAATCCGGTTCTCATCCCATGCTGTGTGTCAATTGCGAGCACGTATAGTGGGTTTACTTATAGTAATCTGAACTCGCTTATCCCCTTTCTCGCTTTCGACAATATCTTGCTCGATCTGGACAAATTGTATTTTCATTATGCTTTGTAACGAAAAGGGGTTTATGCCCGGTTCAAGAAGTAAAAACTCGACCCCTTCCACCCAACCCACCCATACCAGCCGACCGCTTTCGTCCCCTCCTCCGGCGATATCTTGGCTCACCCTCGTCGGCTCGAGCTTGGGGCCACACCACTCTCTCCCTCCCTCCGGATCGATTGAAATATAACTTTTTGTTTCTAGTTAACCGCGGGATAGCAAATGCAAAAAAAATATTTATATTGTACTCCCTCCGGTCCTTTTTACTCTGCATATTAGGTTTGTCTGAAGTCAATCTCATCCAACTTTGACCAAGTTTATATAAAAAATTATTGACATTTACATAACAACACCAACATCATTAGATTCATCTCGGAATATATTTTCATATTATATTTATTAGATATTATAGATGCTAATAATTTCTAATATAAATTTGGTCAAACTTAGTTAAGTTTGATTTTCGGCAAATCCAATGTGCAGAGTAAAAAGGACCGGAGGGAGTATATGAATCCAGCAAAACCCCCTCCAATTATTTTTGATCCGGACAAAAAAAAGAAGGCCTTTGACCTCGTTAGAGAAGCCAAGGGGAGCTGACCTTCCTTCACCGATCACATGCAGATGCAGCTCCACCGGCTTAGCTTAGCTTAACCACCAATCACGCGGTCGCGATCCCAACCCCATGTGCTCCCCGTCCCGTCTCGCCGACACGTCCCCGCTCGCCGGCCGCCCCCACTGCCAGGCGGCCCCGCCGTCGGCATGGCCCCACCCGCCAGCCTCATCCGCGGCCCGCCCGTGACCGCCGCGGCGCAGCGGCGTGCGCTCGTCATTGCCGTTTGAACACTCGAGCTCCCTCGCCAGTCGCCATTAGCACCTCACCACTAGTAATAGCACGCCGCGGCCCGTTCCATTTCTCACACGCGTTCGATCTCCCTCTGCTCTCCTCGTGGCGTCGTCGTGCGCGCGGGATTCCCTCGTCTCCTAGATCTCGGAGGAGGACGCGATGAGGGCGACGCGGCTCCTCGCGGCGGCGGCGCTCCTCGCCGCGCTGCTCGCGGTGTCCGCGGCGGCGGCGGCGAAGCTCGATCTGGACGAGCTGGACGACTCGGAGGTGCTGGAGGCGCTGCTGGCCGTGGACGACGAGGAGGAGGCGGCGCCGGGCGCGGGCGGGGGCGGGGGCGGGGGCGCGGAGGCGGTGCGGCGGACGCAGTCCATGGTGCTGGTGCTCGACAACGACAACGCGGCCCGCGCCGTGCAGGACCACCCGGAGCTGCTGCTCCTCGGCTACGCGCCCTGGTGCGAGCGCAGCGCCAAGCTCATGCCGCGCTTCGCCGAGGCCGCCGCGGCGCTGCGCGCCATGGGGAGCGCCGTCGCCTTCGCCAAGCTCGACGGGGAGCGGTTCCCCAAGGCCGCCTCCGCCGTCGGGGTCAACGGCTTCCCCTCCGTGCTCCTCTTCGTCAACGGCACCGAGCACGCCTACACCGGCCTCCACACCAAGTGAGAGAGCTGGCTGCTCCTCTTTTTTCCCATGATATGGCAGCTGCCTTTCATCTGCTCGACGAATTGACTAATAGGCCTTTTGTCTTTCTTCTTGACAGGGACGCGATAGTTACTTGGGTTAGAAAGAAGACCGGCACGCCAGTCATTAGGATTGAGTCCAAGGATTCAGCTGAGGAACTTCTTAAGAAGGGCCAGACATTTGCTCTCGGCTTATTCAAGAATTACGAGGTATGCGAAATGCTTCATGCAGATGTTTAATTTGCAGGTTATGTTTTGCTCTCTGGGTAAAAACTTGAGAATGATGTTATGCATTTTCTCAGTTTTGTTGAACATTGTTTATTCATATCCATTTTCGACAGGGAGCCGACCACGAAGAATTTGTGAAGGCAGCGACTGCTGAAAACGAAGTGCAGTTTGTAGAAACCAATGATAGGAATGTGGCCAAGATTCTTTTTCCAGGGATTGCATCTGAAGAACAATTCCTGGGCCTTGTGAAAAGCGAACCAGAGAAGTTTGAAAAGTTTGGTAAGTATCTAATATGCACATGTTCCATTTTTTCCTTATTTGCGTTCTGGCTTTGCATGCCATGATTTGATGAGTAACTTATGAATTGGAATCCTTAGTCATTATTAAAAGTTGCTACCAAAAAGAAAGATAATGTTGGGTTAAGCTTCAGCCAGTTGCTCATGCTTATCCATTTGGTGTACAATATAGTTATTGTAAGTGTAACAGTCATAAATTTATGATTTGTCCAGTAACTCATGTAATGCCATTTTACAGATGGAGCATTTGAAGAAAAGGAGATATTGCAGTTTGTGGAGCTTAACAAGTTCCCACTAATTACTGCATTCACTGATTTAAACTCAGCTAAAGTCTATTCAAGCCCAATTAAGTTGCAGGTTAGTACTCCAAGCCTTTCTTAAATATTAACACAAGTGCACTTTGGATACACACCACATTCCTCCCTAGTGGATAAAACTATGTAATAAGCCTTATAACTGTAAAGTGATAGTAGGAAATTATAAATGCACTCTTTGTCTTTCACATGGTTAATTTGATTTAGTTTCTGCAAATTTGTTCTAGGTCTTCACCTTCGCAGAGGCTTATGATTTTGAAGATCTTGAATCTATTGTTCAAAAGGTGGCCAGAGGATTTAAGACAAAGGTGTGCGGGTTTGATATAAACAGATAGCTGCCCTGTGTCCTGTCCATTGTTGTCATATCATGCAAATGACTAAAATAGTTTCTTTCTGGCACTGCAGATAATGTTTATATATGTGGACACTGCTGAAGAAAACCTTGCAAAACCATTCCTGACTCTTTATGGCCTTGAAGGAGATAAACCTACTGTACGTTCATAGTATTATGAATTTCATTCTGGAGTGATGTTTCCATATTATATATCTTTTTCCAGTAGATGCAGGTGTGCACATGTGTGCATTATGGTGGGAGTTGTTTCCGTATTGTTTAACGATATAGCCTGTTGCTAAAACTATAAAGTTTTCCAGGTTACAGCATTTGATACAAGCAAAGGTACTAAATATCTGTTGGAGGCAGATATTAACGCGAAGAACCTAAAGGTAATGCATTGTTTATTTGATTTTATGGTATGTTACTTGAGGCAAATTGATTAATTAGACCATGCACTGAATAACAGGAGTTCTCCTTAAGCCTTTTGGATGGTACACTCCCTCCATACTTCCGCTCAGAACCAGTACCACAAGAAGTAAGCTTTAATTTTGTCAAGTTTTGGTTCTTGCAAGTTAATGTGTCAGGATTCAAAGTCCCTAAGCAGTCTAACTCAAATACAACTCATGTTAAGATGTGAGCAACATATGAACTTGTTGCTCCTGACATGCATACTTTTTTCTCTTAATAAGATCTGTTAACATATAGGGAATGCTGTGAAGATTTTGTAATTAGTATTCCTGGACTTAGCCTTTGACCCCCACCCACCATTTTGCAGAAGGGACTTGTTGAAAAGGTTGTTGGACGTACATTTGATTCTTCTGTCCTGCAAAGCCCTCACAATGTCCTCCTTGAGGTATTTGATCTTACTCAAGTTATTTATCTGTAACTTTGTATACTCCCATACTCATGATTCGTCATTTTTCAAACTATTTTTATTTCTATCCAAGATCTCACACCCTTTTTTACATTGAAAACCATAGGCTCATGCACCTTGGTGTGTTGACTGTGAAGCCATCAGTAAAAACATTGAGAAGTTGGCCAAGCATTTCAGTGGTTTGGACAATCTTAAATTTGCACGTATTGATGCTTCGGTGAATGAACATCCAAAATTGCAGGTAATCCTTTTGCTGTACCATCACATATGCCCACAACATAGAGATCAAATACTTTCAACCTTGTACCACAGTTATGCCATCCATTAAATTATACTACCTATGTAGCAAAATATAAGACATTTTTGTAGGCTAAACTAGTCTACAAAAAAGTTTTATATTTTGATACAGAGGGAGTAGTTTTCATTGAAGTATTGGGATTATGTGCTATTAGTTACTCCCTCCGTTCGGAATTACTTGTCTCAGAAACGGATGTATCTAGAACTAAAATACGTCTAGATACATCCATTTCTGCGACGAGTAATTCCGAACGGAGGGAGTACTATCTAAGTGCCTTCAGAAAAGAAAATCATATGAAAGAGATTACTTCTGATACATTCACGTTATCTGTTGGATTGCTGATTTAGTTAACTATTGTTGGAATTATGTCCGTTGAATTATCACCCTAAGTGTTTTTTAGACAATTTGTGAAACTTTAAATTAGATTGCTCTAAAAAGTAATAACTGTTTTTATGAATTTATAAGCTTTGGACCGTGCATAGTTACATCCATGAAATTTATAACTAAGCCCATAACAATGTGTGCATAACACATGAATATTGACATACACGAGGGTGAGTTTGTTTGTTGTTTACTGCGAATGTAAAATATTGATGTGGAGTTTGTTTGTTGTTTCCCGCAAAAAAAAAAAACAGAGTTTGTTGTTCACTGCAAATGATGCCATGCATGGACTTTCAAAGATAGCTCTGTGAATAAAGAATAAGCAGAAAAATGACTTCGTATATGTTGAAGATGAGGTTCTGGAATTGCTGCCACTTATGACTGTACATATAGGCTAACCGCTATAAGGAAGAAAAGCTTAATGAGTGTCATAAATGAATGGGTGATAACTAGGATGTTTATTAAAAGTTAAATTTGTGAAAAGAGATCTGAAGGTTTCTAGTTCCTTTGCATTTGAATGCTGGACCCTGGAAGCATAATTTTTTGCCATTCTGCTGAATGAATAGATCTACTAAACCCGTAATGACCCATCAAAGGTATAACTTTAGCTTACAGTTTCCCCATGGTTTCTTACAGGTAAACAATTACCCCACACTCTTGCTTTATCCTGCTGAAGACAAGACCAACCCGGTACGTCTGCTGAAACAAAATTCAAACACGCCATAAGTTACCCTTCACCATGTCTTAGTGATATACTGTTGCTCTCCTTTTGGAAATGCAGATCAAACTTTCAAAGAAATTAAGCCTGAAAGACATGGCGAGATTCATCAAGGAGAAGCTGCAGATTTCGGACGTTGAAATCAAGGAGAAGCTGCAGATTTCGGACGTTGAAATCAAGGAGAAGCTCCAAACTCCTGAGGTCGAAACAGTAGCTGCCGCTGACAATGTCAAGGATGAGCTATAGTAGATTGCTGGTTCAAGCATGCTGGGCGCGTTGAAGGAAAATGACAGCGTATGTGCGTTGCTGTGGCATGACCATGGAGCATGGCCTTGTAGAGAAGCAAATAGAGTAGGGGTTGGTCACGGTTATACACAGTAGACATCTAAAATCAAACATATATGATGATGTACCACATGTTCTAACACGTCAGTTGGCAATGTATGGTGTACCACATGTCTGAATTAGCTTGTTCATGTATTATATAATGATGAAAGTAATAAAGTCAGGAACTCTAATATCAGATGTTGCATGAATATTGAAGCTCAAGCAGATTTTCTAAAATGTTGGATATGTTAGATGAGAATAGATTTTCTAAAATGTTGGATATGTTAGATGAGAATGATTGCAATTTATGTTGGGAGTACTATTTATTGGTTTGAAAATTCATGAGAGTTTGGCTTCAAAACTCCTTATAAAGGTCCAACGGTTTTGTTATTTAAATTCATAACTTAGTTTGTTGCAAAAAAATTGAAGGTACCAAACAAAGAGATCACAGTTACAAGAGGAAAAGTTGAATGCCATGAGTAAATGAAGGAAAATAGAACAAAGTGATCAAAAGCATGCCAGATTTTGAATTAGTTGTATAGGCTCAGCTCAAAAGCATGCTAAATTTTGATTTAGATTTGTAGGGCTTTCCCCTCTCCGAAGAGAAGGAGCCCTTCCAGAAATTCTCAGTGGCCCATGAGGGCCAAAGAGGGGGTTTGGAAATAGTTTTCAACCAGCAATTGACGCGCCTCGGTATAACCTCACTAGCTGCGTCATTGCCCCAAGCGCAAAGATGCTTTATCCCGTCCGCCCACGCCCCCCTCTTATACCCAGCTCCTCCCCTCTCACCCCCCTCCGCGAGCGAGGTGGGACTAATCCCACCACGACCAGCAAGCCAACCGACGCACCTCACTCACTCACGGACGGGCAAGCCAGGGAACGAGCGTGGGCCGTCTCGAACCTTGGGCCCCGATTCCAGTGGGCCTGGATAAGGGTCACTGGATCAGGCAGCCGAATCCAAGAAAAAAGCCGCTTTCTCCAAAAAAAAAGAGTGTGCTACTTGAAGCGCAGCGCGTGCGCCCACCGGTCAGTGTGCTGGGCATCCGTGCCGCCCCGTCATCGTAACACCCGCAGCGCCTCGTGCTCTCTGCTTGTCCTGTCGACCCACCCATCGCTCATTTCCGGCGAGCCACCGCGCGGGGGCCGCCGATCTCCGGCGAATCGCGCCGATGCCGCCGCCCGCGATGGCGGCCGAGAAGAGGAGGGCCGCGTACGCGGCCTTCCTCCCGCTCCTCCTCCTCCTCGCGCTCCGCGCCCTCCTCCCCTCCTCCGACCCCCCGGCCCGGGGCGGGGAGGAAACCCTAGCCAGCAGCAGGTACGTCGTGCGGTTCCTCGAGTACCGCCCCGCCGACGACCACCGGGAGTACCTGGAGGACGGCCTCCCCCGCGAGGCCGGGCCGTGGCGGTGGGTGGAGCGGCGGAACCCCGCGGCCGCGCACCCGACCGACTTCGCCGTGCTCGAGATCCGCGACGCGCACCGGGACGCCGTCTCCGAGGCCCTCCGCGCGCTCGCCCGCGTCCGGGACGTGCACCCCGACACCAGCCACTCGCGGGCCGCCCTGTCCGCAGATCGGGCGCGGGGCAAGCGCTTCACCGCCATGTCGTTCGAGGAGGAGGGACGCGGCGGCGACGACGACGCGGTTCCCAGCAATAATGCTAGTTCCTCTTCTGGTGGTCCGAGGCGGAAGCTTCAAATGCGGGTACATTTCTCTTGGCACAGCGCTGCTCATGGTGGAAACATCTACGCATGATAATTTGTTTGATAATTATTAGTAGTAGCTTGCAACCGGACCGGGGTACATAAAGATCGCAAGCTCGGAAAAGGATTAGACCAGTCACATTCAATGGAATTGAAGGCCATTCTCAACATCATTTATGTTCTTAATGTCAACTTCTTGTGCAAACCATTGTATAGAACTAAAATTTTCATTTGTACTTTTATAGTTGCTAAAATTGGTCCAGAATGTTAACCTTATTGTTTTCTTCTTTTGTAAAAAGACTCCAGAACATTAGTCTTTTATATATAAACTGGAACTGAAAATGAACGTGCTATGCAGTTTATGCTCTGCTTAATGCTTAACGCTAGAACGGCTCCCAACTAGCATGATGCTATGGCACTAAGTTGCAACGCCAGAGCGATGTTCTAAACAGTGGATTGTATCATCTAGACACCTTGGATTTTGTGAATTTTCATGCAGCCTGCTTGTTGTCATGTTTTTAGTACCGTAACACGTGTCCTTTGACAGAGACCACATGTGACATCTCTATTTGGAGCTGCACAACTATGGGAAAGAGGCTTCACTGGTAGGAAAGTCAAAATGGCCATTTTTGACACTGGTATTCGGGCAGATCACCCACATTTTCGCAATATTAAGGTATGATATTGAGTAAATTTTGTCACCGGTGATTTTGGTCCAGTATATGTACACAAGAGGTAGAAAAACATGAATCTGGAGGAAGTTAGGCAAACAATTTTGCTTGTGGAAGTTTGTCTCTGCTCTTGAAAACACACACAATATCTTAACATGCACTTATTAACTAAGAAGCACCGACACGGCGACATGGATACGGCGGTACGGATATGGTGACACAGGATACAGCAATCTCTAGAAACTGGCATACGGCGATACAACGACTATATCGATCGTTCAGAAAATGTCATGTAATAAAGACACAAAATAATTGAATGCATGAGATGAGATCAAAATACTGTCCCATTTGTCGCCTCTGTGCCTCTTTTCACTCCCTAGCAGCAACATCAGCAGGTCAGCAGCATACAAGCAACATCATCAGCCCAGCAGCCCAGCGCCGGAGCACCCAACGGCCAGCACCCAGCAGCTCCCAGCAAGCACGCGAGCACTAGGGAGGACCTTACCGGTGACGGGTGGCGGCGGCAAAGAAGATTTGAGGCGGCGACAT
This sequence comes from Triticum dicoccoides, assembly GCF_002162155.2. Taxonomy (NCBI): domain Eukaryota; kingdom Viridiplantae; phylum Streptophyta; class Magnoliopsida; order Poales; family Poaceae; genus Triticum; species Triticum dicoccoides. Next base: position 30,699,114 of record NC_041393.1, read on the forward strand.
GGGCGACTCCAGGCGTTAGAGAGGTGAATCCACATGGTGGCGATGCGATTCCAGGCGGCAGCGTGCGTGTGCGGTCGCAAAGATCCAATCTTCTGCCTTGGTCCTCCTGTGGTTGTGGGAATAGAGAGGGAGAGAGCTGCTGTTAGGGTTTGCACCAGGCTTCTATTGGGCTCGGGCTGCGCTCCCATCATCCCACGTCCCACGTCCGTATAGTTTTTTTCTTTCCTTTTTTAATCGAAAGAAGCGACATTCTGGGAATACGCGTATCGCATCCGTATCCGTCGCGTCTTGGACGTGGGTACACCGGACCTGGCCGTATGGTGCTTCGTAGCTTATTATTGTTATTACCTAACACTGTTGTCCTGACTAAAGTACTTCTGAGATATTGCAACATTAATTCATGTCTGCCTGTCACAAAACTATGGTGGCAATGCCTTGGGGAAACTGCTATGCTTGTATTATCTCGCATGGAAAACGAAATTAGAGCTTGCTATCCTGATTAACTGTGCAGGACAAATTAAAGTTACACCATTTTCTTGCATATGAGATAAAACTCCCCCCAAAAAGTGGAGTCTTTCTAAGATAGCATAACTGTGCAGGAGCGCACAAATTGGACAAATGAAGACACATTAAATGACAACCTTGGACATGGAACATTTGTAGCTGGAGTGATTGCTGGTCAAGATCCAGAATGTCCTGGATTTGCACCAAACACTGAGATATATGCATTTCGAGTGTTCACAGATGCTCAGGTACTGGACTTGGTTGCTATATATGAAGCGCATCCACCAGCTTTTTGCACCATCATAATTACTCCCTCCGTTCGGAATTACTTGTCTCGGAAATGGATGTATCTAGAACTAAAATACATCTAGATACATCCATTTCTACGACAAGTAATTCCGAACGGAGGGAGTACTTTCCATCTTCTTTGTATTTGCATTTGCAAATGTCCTCAAAACTAAGGAAACCGAACTGTAACTTTTTGGAAAGACAAACCATGAGTCTTACAGTGTTTTAATGCTCTCAGCATGTCTCCATTTTATAAACGTAAAATACAATTTAGAATCACCAGACCTTGAGATGCTATGTTACTAGTATCTGTGAAAATTCTGCGAGCAATTTTTACTATTTATTTGAAGCAAATACAACTAATTATGCCAAAATTTGTGCTGGTAAGATTTTGAGAATTACCTTTTCCTTGCAGTGCAGATATCCTACACATCATGGTTCTTGGATGCATTTAATTATGCGATGGCAACTGGTATGGATGTATTGAATTTGAGTATTGGTGGACCTGATTACCTGGATCTCCCCTTTGTGGAAAAGGTAGAACTTGGTTATGATCACTGAACTCCAATTTCTTTCTTTTGCCTTCTCACTTATTAGTATTACATTGACTTTTGTTTTTTACTGCATGTCATTGAAATGTGATAGCTCTTGCAGCTACTAAGTAATGATAGTAACTCATAGCTCTCTAGTGATGGGCTACTAGTAACTGGCAGTATCCTTGATAGCTACAGAAGTCCTGTCTTTCTTTGTCAATTAATTATCGTATTTTTTTGGGTTGTAGATAAATAGGTGAGCTTATTGACCTGCCAATAATGGGAAGAAGGCCCACTTATTGACCAAATTAAGGACTTGCTCTGAACGAAGGATTTTGTAGTAATTTCATAGCATTGGAATTCACTAGGAACACATGTACTTTCGTAGAGTTTCAACCAACTATGGGTTTATATTCCTTGGCAAATCTCCTTTATGAATGTTCGCGGTCATTGACTTGAGCAACACCAACTGTTGCTGTCTTCTCTTATTTTTCGTTTCAATGCATTCCCCTTAATTGTGTAGTTTTGCGTACTTCTCTGCTTACTGGAGTAAAAAAAGAACCAGTCCAAATTACCAGTGCTAACAAATGTTTTCTGCTGCTAATGAGTAAACTTTGGGGATCTTAAATAATTTTTTATCAGGGTCTTGAAATCTTTCTAAATTTGTTCTGTAGGTCTGGGAGCTCACAGCAAACAACATTATTATGGTATCAGCTATTGGAAATGATGGTCCTCTCTATGGCACATTAAATAACCCAGCGGACCAAAGCGACGTCATTGGCGTTGGTGGTATTGATTACAATAACCACATAGCTTCATTTTCCTCTAGAGGCATGACTACCTGGGAACTTCCCCATGGGTACATTTTTTAACTTGATAGTGTACTGTCTTCTTGGTATGTCACTAATTTTCTAATATCTCCGAAGGCAATTTTGCTGGGCTTTGTACCTCCTGAAAAAGCCAATATTGGTTAGGAATGCATTAGAACAGTGTGCGAAGCCTATAGAAGCTGTAGCACAGTTGTGAGCTTGCTATATCTGTACTATCCTGAAATTATATTGAAGGTGTAGGTTATGGGTATCTCATATTTTCCTCTGTGTTAAAGGTCTTTGCTAGATTTTTGCTTACTAAACTTGGCCAAAGTGCACACGAAAGATGGGAGATGCAGTTTCTCTTAAAACATAATATCTTCTTTGGGGTCAAGGGAAATTAGTTCATGTCAAGTTCTAATCTGATGACTGTATTTATGCTGTTATAATTACACCTCTTTCGGTTATAGTGTGAAAATTTTCAATTTTTGTACCTTCTGTGCATTGTTTTTAAGGCGGTAAGGCGACCTAAGGCGAGCACCACCCGCTCTAGCGCCTAGGCGACACCTAAGCGCCTAAGGCGGGCATATTTGTAAGGCGCTGCCAGGGCGCCTTACCGCCTAAGCGTCGCCTAAGCTTCCAAGGCAGGACGCCTTAAAAACAATGCTTTTGTGTAAATTTCTTGCTTGGGATGTTAGTGCGACATATCTGTGTTTTTTTAATATGACGACTTGACGAGGAAAACTATTTTCTGTACCTCTAACTGCTATACATTAACTATTTTCTGTACCTCTAACTGCTATACATTATTAGTCATAGCTAGCTTGTAATTGATACTGAAATAAAAAACTGAAGCAAATAATTGGATGTTGGAAAGGTGGTGCATGTTCATTGTTTTGTGGTGATGGATTTTTTTGACAGCGCTAAGCAACTTTACTCTTACACTCGTTTCATTTCTCACATTTAGAAATAGCATCCTCAGAATTTATGTCTTCAATTCTGCAGATATGGCCGTGTAAAACCTGATGTTGTCGCATACAGTCGTGATATAATGGGTTCTAAGACCAGCACAGGCTGCAAGACTCTTTCAGGTACAAGTGTTGCAAGCCCGGTGGTTGCTGGAGCAGTATGCTTGCTTGTTAGTGTTATACCAGAAGACAAGCGGAAATCCATCCTTAATCCTGCTAGTATGAAACAGGCCCTTGTTGAGGGTGCTTCTAAGCTTGTGGGGCCGAATATATATGAGCAGGGTGCAGGCAAGCCTGATCTGTAAGTTTCTTGCTTTTGTTCTACATATCTCTTCATAGGTGTATGGTGTGTTGGACATTTCAGATGCATTCCAGTTGTAAGGTGCAATGGTTCAGAAACCAGAGAATGTATCCTGTCATCCTTGCCTGCTCTTTTGTTTCATTGGTTGCTCAAGTCACGCTCATTTATTCTACTATCCATTTCCAGATGGCAATCATATGAAATATTGAAAAATTACCAACCACGAGCAAGTGTATTTCCTAACATGCTTGACTTCACCGACTGTCCCTACTTCTGGCCTTTTTGTCGGCAACCTTTGTATGCTGGAGCCATGCCAGTAGTATTCAATGCTACAATTCTTAATGGGATGGGGGTGATTGGTTATGTTAAGGATCCACCTGTATGGCAGCCATCTGAAGATGTGGGCAATCTTCTCACTGTTCACTTCACCTACTCGGACACCATCTGGCCTTGGACAGGGTACCTTGCCCTGCACATGCAAGTTAAAGACGAAGGTTCTCAGTTTTCAGGCATAATTAGTGGCAATGTTACCCTGTCGATTTACAGCCCAGCTACTGAGGGGGAAAGCAGCCCACGGAGTAGTACGTGTGTTCTTTACCTGAAGGTCAGGGTGGTTCAAACACCTGTTAGGTCAAGAAGAATACTGTGGGACCAATTTCATAACATCAAGTACCCATCTGGATATGTTCCGAGGGATTCACTTAATGTGAATAATGATATCCTTGATTGGCATGGTGACCACTTACACACAAATTTTCACATACTGTTCAACATGCTGAGAGATGCAGGATACTATGTTGAGACCCTTGGGTCACCACTTACCTGCTTTGACGCTAGCAATTATGGTACACTGCTCATGGTTGATCTTGAGGACGAGTACTTCAGTGAAGAGATTCAGAAACTCAGGGATGATGTTGTACACAAGGGGCTCGGCCTTGCTGTTTTTGCTGAATGGTATCATGTTGATACCATGGTGAAGATGACATTCTTTGATGAAAATACCCGCAGTTGGTGGAGTCCGCTTACTGGTGGTGCAAATATTCCTGCGCTTAATGAACTTTTGGCCCCATTTGGCATTGCTTTTGGGGACAAAATATTGAGTGGTGATTTCTCAATCAATGGTGAGCAGTCCCACTATGCTTCTGGGACTGATATAGTGCAATTCCCAGCAGGAGGTTTTTTGCATGGCTTCGAACTCCAGGAAGACCCCAAAACTGCACAGAATAGCTCAACTCCAGATACACAGAACTCCCAGTCCCAGGAGAAGAGCAAGGTTAGCATCCATTTCCTGTTTAGTTGGACTCCTTTTTATATCATACTCCTTCAGTCCGGAATTACCTGTCTCAGAAATGGATAAAAATGGATGTATCTAGAACTATAATATATCTAGATACATCCATTTCTCCGACAAGTATTTCCGGATGGAGGGAGTATTGTTTTATCTGCGAGTTTCTAGCTATTGGATGATGATTACTTGTACGGTAGCCCCTTGAACTTCCATAAAGCACTTTGTTGGCCAGACATAAGCTCTAGGTATTTAGATTGTTTGATTTACTGTAATAAAATGCGATAAACAAATGTAAGAGACTAAGAGTGATTTTGCGATAGAGATAGTGGTCTTGTCATGTCAGGCATGCCAGGAGTTGACTCTGGTTCGCCATTGCCAAGTGACGCTCACTTGAGAAGACAGCAGAGGAGGTGGTGTCTTTGTTTAAATTTTCCACATCATTTTCCAGTTGTCATCCAGTGGGTCAAAACTGTTTCCAACACTGGATTAGGGGTTTATCGCTTTGGTTTTGGAAGTTCTGGTCGTAGGATATACAGCTTTAAATTCAGGGGGTTAGGTGGCTTTAGAATCAACCTGGAGTTTTTCCCTATCGAAATTTATCTTCCAGCTGATCTCTTTGTACGTCCAGCTATATAAGTTGTTTTCGTTGAAGATGATTTTTGTAGAGAACATGAAGGCTTTCACATCTTTTCCTTAAGTAGGAAGGCAAAACAATGTCAGAGATTTTTTATCAAAAGAAAGTAAAAGTCCAATTAAAACCATAGGCAACACACACACACAATAGGCTACATCTCAGGCTGGTTCTTGCAACCGTCTGCCATACGCTTACTTAGTCCCCAGCTCTATGCCACCCCATTGTTGGCGCGAGGAAGATGATAACAGCTACTCCCTCCGTTCGGAATTACTTGTCTCGGAAATGGATGTATCTAGAACTAAAATACATCTAGATACATCCATTTCTACGACAAGTAATTCCGAACGGAGGGAGTAACTCTTAAAAAAATACAGTTAGAGCAGATAGGTAACATATTTATTGCGACGCTTTGACCCTTTGGTATGGTTCAGTAGTGGCTTAAGCAGCTATCCCATTAATAGAATGCTAGTAAGTGTGCTGCTGGCCTGTTCGTTCTCCATGTAGATGCGAAGTTATATTTTGTTTTGGACTTACAGTTTTATCCATGAGAATAGTTTGATCGATCGTTTATTACTTGCATTGAATAATATATTTTTTCAAATTTCAAATCATACTCCCTCCGTATCAAAATATAAGACGTTTTTGTATGCTAGTTTAGCCTACAAAAACGTCTTATAATTTGGTAGAGGTAATGCAATATCATCATATGATTTGGTATCCAAGGCTTATTGATTTCTTCATGTCAGCTCTCCTCGATTCTTGGTATGCTTGAAGCAGGCGAAGGGCGAATTGCAGTATATGGGGATTCAAATTGTCTTGACAGTAGTCACATGGTAACAAACTGTTATTGGCTTTTGAGAAAAATTGTGGAGTTTGCTGGCAATGGACTCAGAGATCCTGTCCTTTTCTCAGAAGCAACTCGGTTAAAATTTCCAGTTTTTGAGAACATCCAGAAACCCTTGCGTAGACCCGATGTAAATTTTTCAATGTTTTCATCTGTCATTGGCAAGGAATTGATATGTCACCAGGATTCCCGATTTGAAGTTTGGGGTACGAAAGGTTATGGTATCCAACTAACAGGCACAACAAGAAAGCTGCCAGAATACCAAAAGAATGAAGTTTCTAGTAGTCCCAATCGATTAATAAAATCTTCTTACAAGAGACAAGATGAAGCTGGCTTGCAAAAATCCATTTTAGCACCGAGTGCTAATAAATTTGATGATAATAGAGATTATTTTGGCTTTATCAGCCATGAAGAGGTATCATATCTTGCCTTTCTCTGTCAATTAACAATTGCCTTCCTTTCCTGTCTTCATTCTGTAGGTTCAGTGATCCCTTTGAGCTGTACAATTTATGTAAACACTAAACACTGACTACCATCAAGGTTAGCATGTTATTAATATATAACCGTTTGCCCTTTTTTCATGCCGAAAACAGTTGCCAAATATTCTCTGCAATAGCCTAAGTTTATTGCTGATATAGTTCTTTCATTTTTCGCTTAAAAAGTATAACTCTTCCATGTTTAGTCTATAATCCAGCAGTGTTGGGTTATTTGAATTGGGGTAGTTCTGGCTTCTTGAGAGAAGCAGCAGCTGAGCTTGTGGTTCAAAATGGTATACTATGATCCACTATAGTTTTTGTAGTCCATCTTCAGTTTCTCAATGATTTTTTGTTATACTTATTGCCATAAAGTTTAGTTGCCACACCTTGCCACACCACAAATTAGGCAAGTTTGACTGAGTTAGCCCCTTGTTTGGTTTGCAGCCGCACTTGTGGCAAGATTCTTTTCGTGCAATGTGTGGCAACATGTGACGCCGATTTTTTATTTTTGAAACTGGAGCCCTTAGGGCTCAATCTATTACTCCCTCCTGTCCTTTTTTTCTATGCGTGTAAGGTAGAGCCCACATACCAAGGAGAGGATTTCTTTGTCAAAATTGGAATTTTACCCCTGGTTTGTTACAAATGACTGCTATGTAGTTATGATGTGCATGCAAACGATTGGCTCTCCTTGCCCCACGCCTCAAATCTCGCGCGCACGTAGTACTCCTCTCTCTCCATCTCTCCGCATGCGTCTCTGCATGCGCAGAATCTGTCTCTCCCCGTCCCATGACTACACTTCCATGGTGCCCGTTCCATGACGCTACACTTTTTCATGGTGTTCACATATGAGGAGAAAGGAAGCATACCAAGAGACGCTGAAAACTGGTGGAATTGGGGCCAAATTTTTTGGTTTGATCAAAACACTTTGTGCTCAAATTTTCCAGTTCCCTCCGAAACTGAACTGCTGCCTTGTGACCATGAGGTCATGGGTTCAAGTCCTGGAAATAGCCTCTTGCAGAAATGTAGGAAAAGGCTGCGTACAATAGACCCAAGTGGTCGGACCTTTCCCCGGACCCTGCGCAAGCGGGAGCTACATGCATTGGGCTGCCTCCGAAACAGAACTGCCCGCCATAGTTTAGCACATCGAGAATTTGCTTACCCCTATGGTCTTTGAAACTCGGAATTAATGTCTAAATTCATACACCATGAAGAGAACAACCCCCTTCACTCTCCTTGTTCTTCTCTCCCACACCATGAGCATGCATGCAATGGCTAGCCTAAACCCCAATTCTATGTACGTATTCGAGGAGAGCGACGGCGCTATGAATTGATTCTTTCCATGTCGATCTTTTTCCAATTTTTATCTCCTCTGTTGATCGTGTTTCGACGTGTTGACCAGCACTAGGCGGACGACGCCATCCGTGAGCACGCCGTCGTCAAGATGGGTGCCGCCCTCCACAAGCACACTGTCGTCGGAGTGGATGTCGCCCTCTGTGAGCATGTGCACGCCATCTTTCCGGAGCATGATGTGGTCGAGCGCGTGCACACCGCCTTCTTGGAGCTCATTGTGGTCTGGGTGGACGCCGCCGGGCCATCGCGTGGACGCCGCCTTCAATGAGCATGCGGTGCTCCCGGTGAACGCCACTTTCAGTGAGCACGCAGCTGGCGCGCAGTCCTCTGAGTGGCCGCCACCGTCCGTGAGCATGCCGTTGTCCTCTCCGACCAAGCTCTCCTCCCACAACCATGCATGGATTTCGTCCATGAGGAGCAGGGCGTGGAGAAGGGGGAGTGGGATGTGGAGGACAAAGGGAAGGCGGGATGAGCGGGATGGCAGCGAAACGTACGAGAGGGTGAAGGGGAAGAGCAGATGGGATTGCTGAAGGTGGGAGAGGAGACGAAGAGATAGAAGAGTCGTGGAGCGGAGAGAGAGAGAGAGAGTTACTGCGGGTGTGCAGCCGGGTAGGAAAGGGAGGGAAAGTTGGAAAGAATTGCGACAAGTAGACTTCCATGGAAAATTTATATGCAGGCAAAAAAAAAGGAACGAAGGGAGTCATTAAGAAGAGAATTACCCATTTAATTAATAGGAAACATGCGAAAACAGGCACATCACACCCATGACGCAGGGCACCCATCCAACCTGGCTACACACTGTCGAAGAGAGGAATGCCGTCGAGATTGCCAGCAAACTGTCATCATCATCACTTCTCGAGCATGCGGCTCCTTCACCACGGGAAACTAACCAAGAGCACTTGCTGCACGCAACATGTGAAATCTTTGTTTGGCTATGCCAAAAGTTCTGCCAAAGATGTCGGGGACTAGGCTACTCCGATTTCTATGACGAGTCCTGCAGAAGAAAGAAGCACACCTTGCACCAACAAAGCCCAACCTCCATCGCTTAGCATCGTCGCCACTGTGTTGCTATGTGCTGCTACAACTCCGCGACTCCTTAACCGTGGAAAACCAACCAAGATCACTCGCTGCACGCAACACGTGAAATCGTTGTTGGCCGATGCCAAACAATCTGCCAAAGATGTTGAGGACTAGGCTACTTTGATTTCTATGACGAGTCTTGCAAGAGAAAGAAGCACACCTTGCCCCAACAAAGCCCGACCGCCACCGCTTAGCATCGTCGCCATCGTGTTACTCTATGCTGCTACAACTCCGATTTCACGCTCACGGATATGGAACGCTTGATGACGAAGGGGGAGGGGGGGCACAACACTCCTCGACGGCGTCCCATGGGCGCTGGTGCATGGGCAATCTTGCGGCCGGCAAGCCTTCGGCACAATCAGATGCCCCCACGCAACTGACAACAATCATCGGTATGCCAACCCGTTGAGCCGTGCATCACCAGCGTAGCGATGGCCCCAAAGCCACACTTGAGCCACCACCTCCCTTGCCTTCATTCATGGGAGGGTCATATTTGGTCGAGTCCGCACAGACCCGGTGACCATCCCTGCCAGTGTCGCAGGAGGCAAACGTTCTGACACGCAACCACCAGAGCTAGGAGGCTGGGCTGCCACCCCGCTGCACCAAGCTATGCGAGCAGCCAGATCAAAACCACGCTGCTCCACTGTTGATGTGCCCGAAGCCACAACTGCTGGAAATTGCGCCTCCGGGACGAGCAGCTGGGAAGATTGGGATGAGCCCGAGCCTCCTCCGCCCCGAGCAAGTGCCGAGACGGGAGGCCAAGGACCTCGCCACCGCAACTCAGCCCCTCGGGTGGATGCGCCAGCACATGCCCCATTGAGCGCCACCGCCACCATCCTAAGGCCGCCGCACGAAGACCACAGGCAATCCCCCCCTCCCCCCTCTCCCCGCCCCCTTGGGAACAGGGACCGCCAACAGCACGGCAAGGGCTTGCAGCAACGCCAGCGGGAGGAGATGGTGGAGGAAGGCCGGTGGCAGGGGCTAGGGTTCCCCTGAGATGTCAGGGAGTGGCGGCGCAGGGGTCAGGCCTGAAGTTATTGTGTCTGATTTTGTGGCGCCAATTTTGATTGCCTAACCTTAGGCATGTATGGCAAAAAAAGTGTGGCAAATGTTGGCAAACTTGGTATATGAACCAAACAGGCCCTGAATTTAGAAGGCAGAGCTGCTGCACAACTATTTTTGTGCCAGGTTAATGTCTATCCTGAAATGCACATTGGGAATTAAGACTATAGAGAACACAGAGCTTTTGTGAACAGGAAGGCCATTTAAGGACACGGACGAATGGAACTCGGCGGCACCTACTCCTGAAATCATGATTTGTGGCTAGAGAAGTGTCTAGACGAATACGCGGTGGCATGAAAGTGCAAAACAGATTTATACACAGATGGACCTGTTCCATGATGGATATGTCTGTGTACTAGGGTCCTTGTGGGGCTGCAGCACATGGTCCTTGTGGCAGTTAGGAGGATAAAGTCCTGGACCATCAAGGACTGGCTGTTAGGATAGAGTTCTGTTCTTGACCATCAAGGACTATCAGTTAGCATCTTAGACTAGCATCTTAGACTAGCATCTTAGACTGGCATCTTAGACTGGCATCTTAGTAGCATCTTAGCATATGCCTTGGCTGGCTAGCAGCCTATAAATATGTATCCCCAACCCCTCAGGTTGGCATGGCATTGTGTGAGAAATAAACCAACGAAAATTGTCCCAACTCTCCTAGTGTCATCCACAACTATCAATGCTCAGGTTGAAAGGTCTAACAAGTGGTATCAGAGCCTCGTTAACCTGCACCCTGAGCATTTCCTGTGAGCAGCCCAAGTCGGTAGCAGCAGCTGCTCCGTCTGCCTCTGGTTACCTTCCTCCCTCCGGACTGTCGAGCAGCAGCTCGTCTTCATCAGCCTCCTCTTCACGCAACAGCCCCCCTGCAGCGAGCCATGTCTGCAGGTCGCTCTCAGCACACGGCTACCTCGAGCATGCGGCGCCGGCAAGAGGCCGAGCGCGCCGTGGCAGAGGAGCGTGAGCGAGCGGCTGTAGCAGCGGCTGCTGCGGCGGCAAGAGTGTCGAGGCTGGCTGCAGCGGAGCTGGCAGCAGCCAGACCGGAGGTAGAAGCAGCCAGGGCGGAGGTAGAAGCAGCAGCAGCAGCAGAAGCAGCCCGTGAGGCTACGGCGGATGCCAAGGCACTCCGCGGCAGCCCCGGCAGCTCCAGCAGCTCCGCGCCTGCGGACGACGGCGCCGACGCAGATCGCGCCAAAGTGGCGCAGGAGCGGACGGCGCAGTGGGCAGCCGAGCACGCCCGCGCTCCAGGTGGAGGCGCGCACCGCGACGGCGGCTGCAACGACCAGGACCGCGGCCTCTACGAGGTCCGGACTGTGGTCAGGGATGTTGGTTCCAGTGTTGGGTGGCCTACCCTCACTAAAACCAACTACGTCGAGTGGGCCGGGATCATGAAGGTCAGGCTCCAGGTGCGGCGCATGTGGGAGGCAGTCCAGGACAGCAACGTCGACCACCTAGAGGATCGACGGGCGCTGGACGCCCTCATCGCCGCAGTCCCGCCCGAGATGCAGTTCTCGCTTTCCAACAAGCGGACTGCCAAGGAGGCTTGGGACGCCATCGCCGCAGCACGCATCGGCAGCGACCGTGCTCGCAAGTCCACCCTGCAGGCACTTCGTAAGGAGTGGGAGAACCTGGGCTTCAAGCCAAGTGAGGACGTTGATGACTTTGCTCTCCGTCTCAACACTCTGCTGCAGAAGATGGTGAAGTTTGGCGATGCCACCTACACCGAGGAGAGAGCTGTCGAGAAGCTTTTTCGGTGCATTCCCGAGAAGTACAAGCAGATGGCTCGCTCGATCGAGTCGTTGCTGGACCTCTCCACGATGACGATCGAGGAGGCGATAGGTCGACTCAAGGTCGTCGACACCGACGAGCCACAGCCCCCCTCGGGGCCCGTCACCACCGGCGGGAAGCTGCTCCTAACTCGGGAGCAGTGGGATCCCAGCCTTGGTGACAAGAAGGGGGAGCCTTCCTCCTCGACGGGCGGCCGCAAGCGTGGCAAGCAGCGTAAGGCGCGAAGAGGCCCCCCGGGCAGGGCACAAGGACGTGCCGAAGGTGACGCCCGCGGAGGCGCCAAGGACGGCGCCGCTGGCAAGCCCAGGCCGGCACAAGACAACAGTTGCCACAACTGTGGCCGGTTTGGCCATTGGGCCAATGAGTGTCGGCAACCACGACAAGGCCAGGCTCACGTCGCACAGGCGAAGGAGGAGGAGACGGCTCTGTTCATGGCGCATGCAAGCATTGAGCTACCCTCGGCGACTCCAGTCGCAAAGGCTTTCATCCACCTCGATGAGCCAAAAGCACATGCTCTTCTCGGCGATGGCTCCGGGAAGGACAAGGCTACGGGGTGGTGCCTCGACACCGGCGCCACCCACCACATGACCGGTCGAAGGGAATTCTTCGCCGAGCTCGACTCCGATGCGCGAGGCTCCGTCAAGTTCGGGGATGCCTCCGCTGTGGAGATAAAGGGCGTCGGCTCCGTCATCTTCACCACCAAGATGGGAGAGCACCGGCTGCTCACCGGTGTCTACTACATCCCCGCGCTAAGGAATTCCATCATCAGCTTGGGACAGCTGGATGAGAACGGCTCACGCGTGCTGATTGAGCATGGGGTCCTACACATCTGGGATCGCCAGCGTCGCCTTCTCGCCAAGGTGCCCAGAGGTGAAAATCGACTCTACGTCCTTGATGTGCAGGTGGCACAACCGGTCTGTCTCGCTGTCCGTCGAGACGACGAGGCGTGGCGGTGGCATGAGCGCTTTGGGCACCTTCACTTTGAGGCCCTGAAGCGTCTAAGTGCCAAGGAGATGGTGCGAGGCCTGCCATGCCTCGACCATGTGGAGCAGTTCTGCGACATCTGCGTACTGACAAAGCAAAGACGACTCCCCTTTCCCCAACAGGCGAGTTTTCGGGCTAAGGAGAAGCTGGAGCTCGTGCACGGAGACCTGTGCGGCCCGGTGACGCCAGCCACACCAGGAGGTCGACGCTACTTCCTGCTGCTCGTCGACGATCTCTCCCGCTACATGTGGGTGATGATCCTCGGCAGTAAGGGAGAAGCGGCGGACGCCATCAGGCGCGCGCAGGTTGGTGTGGAGGCGGAGAGCGGCCGCAAATTGCGCGTGTTGCGCACTGACAACGGCGGCGAGTTCACGGCGGCTGAATTCGCGTCGTACTGCGTCGATGAGGGCATCCAGCGCCACTACTCCGCGCCGTACAGCCCGCAGCAAAACGGCGTCGTCGAGCGGCGCAACCAGACGGTTGTGGGGATGGCTCGGGCTCTCCTCAAGCAGAGAGGGATGCCGGCTGTCTTCTGGGGAGAGGCGGTGCTAACAGCCGTCTACATCCTCAACCGCTCTCCTACTAAGGCACTCGACGGCAGAACTCCGTACGAGGCCTGGCATGGGCGGAAGCCGGCGGTCTCTCATTTGCGGGTCTTTGGCTGCCTTGCGTTCGCCAAGGAGCTCGGCCACATCGGCAAGCTTGACGACAGGAGCGCTCCGGGAGTCTTCATCGGCTACGCGGAGGGCTCAAAGGCCTACCGCATCCTCGACCCAAAGACACAACGTGTGCGCACAGCGCGAGACGTCGTGTTCAACGAAGGGCGAGGGTGGCAATGGGACAAGGCGGTGGACGACGGCTCGACGCCGACGTATGACGACTTCATTGTCGAGTACGCTCACTTCAAGGAAGCTGGGGGAGCAAGCAGCTCCTCTTCACCGGGCACGTCTACCCCGGCCCCCAAAACTACATCGACTCCGGCGCCTGCTACACCGACGACACCACAACCAGCGACGCCGCATACTCCAGCCCCGGCGGTCGCCACTCCGGGCTCGTCTTCATCAGCACCAGCTCACGCAGAGCACAACCCGATGAAGTTCGCTTCCCCGCTCACTCACGACGAGGAGCGGGTCGACGCATGGTATGGAGGCGAACCGCTGCGGTACCGTACGATGGATAATGTGCTCGGCGACCAGCCGGTGCCAGGACTGGTGCCACGTGACCTGGAGGCGCAGCTACAGCTCGTGTGTGAAGACGGCGAACCACGGTCCTTTGCAGAGGCCGAGAGAGACGCGGCATGGCGCGCCGCGATGAAGTTGGAGATGGATGCGGTCGAGCAAAACCGCACCTGGGAGCTTGCTGATCTCCCTCGAGGTCACCGCCCAATCACCCTTAAGTGGGTGTTCAAGCTGAAGAGGGATGGAGCCGGCGCCATCATCAAGCACAAGGCTCGTTTGGTGGCCCGAGGCTTCTTGCAGCAGGAAGGAGTCGACTTCGACGACGCTTTCGCTCCCGTGGCACGGATGGAGTCCGTGCGACTTCTCCTTGCGCTGGCTACCCAGGAGGGCTGGCGTGTCCACCACATGGACGTTAAGTCGGCATTCCTCAACGGCGACTTGAAGGAGGAAGTCTACGTGCATCAGCCACCGGGGTTTACGATTCCCGGCCAGGAGGGCAAGGTGCTCCGCCTGCGCAAGGCTCTCTATGGCCTGCGGCAGGCACCCAGGGCGTGGAACGCCAAGCTGGACTCCACGCTGAAGAAGATGGGTTTCGAGCAGAGCCCGCATGAGGCTGCCGTCTACCGACGGGGGAGTGGAGGAAATGCCCTGCTGGTGGGCGTCTACGTTGACGACCTGGTGATCACCGGCACCAAAGATGCAGAGGTGGCGGCGTTCAAGGAAGACATGAAGGCCACGTTCCAGATGAGTGACCTGGGGCTCCTCTCCTTCTATCTAGGGATTGAGGTGCACCAGGACCACTCCGGGATCGCGCTTCGACAGTCCGCCTACGCCAAGCGCATCGTTGAGCTAGCTGGGCTCACCGACTGCCATCCAGCTCTCACTCCGATGGAGGAGAGGCTGAAACTAAGCCGCGACAGCATGACGGAGGAAGTGGATGCTACGCAGTACCGACGCCTTGTGGGGAGCCTTCGCTACCTCACTCACACACGGCCGGACTTGGCATTCTCCGTCGGCTATGTCAGTCGGTTCATGGAGCGACCAACGTCGGAACACCAGCAGGCAGTGAAGAGGATCGTCCGCTACATAGCAGGGACCCTCGACCACGGCCTCCACTACCCTAGGTGTCCTGGGGCGGCACACTTCGTCGGGTACAGCGACAGCGACCATGCCGGCGACATCGACACCAGCAAGAGCACGAGCGGGATCCTCCTCTTCCTCGGCAAGTGTCTCGTGAGCTGGCAATCAGTCAAGCAGCAGGTGGTGGCCCTGTCCAGCTGTGAGGCTGAGTACATAGCGGCCTCCACCGCTTGCACTCAGGCGCTCTGGCTTGCTCGACTGCTTGGTGATCTTCTCGTTCAAGACACCAAAACGGTGCAGCTCCTGGTGGACAGCAAGTCCGCCCTGGCCCTGGCAAAGAACCCCGTGTTCCACGAACGGAGCAAGCACATCCGACTGAGGTATCACTTCATCCGCAGCTGTGTGGAAGAAGGGAGCATCGAGGCGAGCTACATCAACACCAAGGATCAGCTCGCAGACCTGCTCACCAAGCCCCTTGGGAGGGTCAAGTTCCTCGAACTTTGCTCCAGGATTGGGATGATTCAACTCTCCCACAAGACGACGTACAAGACTTAGGGGGAGAATGATGGATAAGTCTGTGTACTAGGGTCCTTGTGGGGCTGCAGCACATGGTCCTTGTGGCAGTTAGGAGGATAAAGTCCTGGACCATCAAGGACTGGCTGTTAGGATAGAGTTCTGTTCTTGACCATCAAGGACTGTCAGTTAGCATCTTAGACTAGCATCTTAGACTAGCATCTTAGACTGGCATCTTAGCAGCATCTTAGCATATGCCTTGGCTGGCTAGCAGCCTATAAATATGTATCCCCAACCCCTCAGGTTGGCATGGCATTGTGTGAGAAATAAACCAACGAAAATTGTCCCAACTCTTCTAGTGTCATCCACAACTATCAATGCTCAGGTTGAAAGGTCTAACATTCCATACAACGGCTGGCACTTGAGTAAACGTGATTTGTAACGGTGTGTGGACGCGGTGATCTCTTCTACCTATGATCTGCATTGAAGACATAGCTTGTTCTAACAAGGCTCTCTGACCTGCATTTTCTGTCGGTGAATACGGGAAAACGTGTCACCAATTATCAGGAGCGTTTCAATTCAGATTTGCACGAACATGTTATAGAACAGGAAGATTGTTTTTGAATATGTGAATATTTTATTTTTCATACTATATATTCAAAAACCTTTTGGGAAAACAAAATATTTTGACATGAACATTTTTTTAAATACACCAACTTTTCTTAGCATAAGAACATTTTTTATATATGGGATGCATATTTTTTCCAAAATGTATGAATATTTTTTAACAAGGAATGAACATTTTTCTGAATTGTAAGAACATTTTCCCCTAAGGAACCTAGTATGTCATAGAGCGTGCAAATCGGTAAAGGTTGATGTGGTAGCTGGTTGTTGGAAGCTGCCTGGCTCCTTGACAGGAATTGAATGAGATGAGACCCACAGCGGTACAGGATGCAAGGAATCTAATACGTCAGAGTTAACAGGAATGTATGTCTGAATACTGATGGAAGATGGAATGTAGATATAAAACCAGGACCTATCCCTAGGAAAATGGTCGGTGAGATATGGGGGTGGGTTGAACCCGAGAGAAAACTACAATAATGTTCTTGCGCATGTAGAGGATAGAAAGTTAGTTCTAGAGTCTCTTCGCTGGAATAGAACAGAGGGGAAGATTGCTATCTAGTTATTGTTAGAAGATATTCTCTCCGTCCAAAAATAAGTGTCTCAACTTTAGTACAAAGGGAGTATTACTTAAGGCTGATCTAACCAGTAAACTGTTATGAGTATTTCTTAGACAAGCTAGTTTGGGCTGAAAAGGCAGTCAATCTTATCCTAGGCTAATGTTATATGGCCATTGCTTTGAGCAGTTAATCTTATCCTGGTCAATGTTATATGGTCATTGCCTGGAGTGTGCTGACTTTAAGGTGATGATTTTACTACTATGCAGGTCGCAAGCCAATGGATGGTACCTGCTTGCTTTGCTGTCACTACTTGTAAGTAACGTACGCATAGTTTCATATGTATGAGGAAGGCGTGTGATTTCTCATTTGATTCCTTCTCGAACACACAGGCATTCTGGTGTACCTCAGTTGCAGAGCGCAACAAAGGCGCCGTCGACCAAGGAAAGGGTCCGCAACCGGTCGTCTGTCAAGTTCGGTATAACATGGAAACTTGTGTGGGGCCAAAGAAGGTTTTGGCTCCAGCGTGTCTGGCCATCTGCCATGGTACATGATATAACTGAAGTTACATCGGTCCACTGACTGGACATAAAAAAGCTCGCAATGGATGTCAATCGAGGTCCAAGTCGTGGTGGCTCATGTTTAGAATGTGCGAAGAGAGCCCAGTCAAACACCTCTGCAACTGCGTGGCTATGTTCCAACATTTTGTGTCATGCGCCATCGCCATCGCCATCGCCATCCAGTTGTAACAAACTCTGTGTCTATAATAATAATAGACTGCTTTGGGACATAGGGCCAGTTCTTTTAGGCGGCTTAAAAAATAAGCTGCCTCTTCCCAGCTTAAAAAATAAGCCGCTTCCAAAATTTGTTGAGACTTCTAGATTACTAATCCCATAACTAATTCAAAAGCCCCAATGAATGAGGGAGGCGACTTATGGAAAAAACTGGGGAGGAGGCGGCTTATTTTTTAAGCCGTGAAAAGAACTGGCACATAATAGGCGAGAGCTAATTCAGTAGGAAGAGGCACATAATAGGCGAGAGCTAATTCAGTAGGAAGAGGCTAGGGTTGACGTCTTTCTTTCTTTCTTTCTTTCTTTTTCATCTCTTCTTCTTCTTCCTTTTTTCTTTTCTTTTGTGAAAGGATGAGTTGCTTCTTGTAGGTCAGTAAGCCATTCTAGTTTTCAGGGTGGCTATGCTTCAGCTTGTAAGTACTGGACGAGCTCATCTGAAAACAGAGGAAGGCCTCAGCAGTTTATGAGGGTTTTTTTTCTGGAGTAAATGCTGCCAATGGCGTGAGGTTCCGTGTCGCTCGCTTACCATGCTTCCCCTGCCCTCAGACCAGCAGAGCGACGGGTGGTGGTGTGTGGAGCTGCAACCGTTTGCAGGCAGAGCTGTCATCCTCACTGCCTGAGGGCAGCTGTGCTGCAAGCGGCAACACAGCCTGCTGGTGGTGCTGCGAGGCTGCGAGGCCGCATGCCGGAGTTGCAAGCAGGGCGATGAGGCCACACGAAGGCGCTGCAAGGGCTGTTTGTGGGGGCTATGACACGGTGTGGTGGGAGGTGGAAGGTGGGAGATACAAGGCGCTATGCCGCGGCTAGGCTGGAAGCGGGAGGCAGAAGCTTTTTTTGGCAGCGATACAGTGGTGCCAAACAGGGGAGGTGGGAGAGAAAAGGGGTTTTTGGCCGCGATCCGATGGTGCCGAGCAGCCTGTCTTGCTAAGCGATGAGCAATTTCATGTGCTGTTCGTGGCACCGCACAAGGGCGCAAAGAGACCTCCTGGAGGCCAAGCAACAACTCTTTTAATTCTTCCACTACGCCATCACTATGAGTTTCCAGGATCCAACTTTTAGGCCCCGATCTCTATGGCCAAATTGGCTGCCCGTCTGCCCTGAAATGCTTCAAATCCTCCACCCGATCCTACGCTAGTCAACAGCCTACCCGTATATTCAACAACAAAGCAATGTTATTCTTACGTACGAGTTCTATTCAAATCCTACGTACTAGTTCACTTGGGTGACGTTTTTCGTCCGAGATAATCTGGAGAATACACTCCGGTGGTACAGCCCACCAAACATTACAAACTTCATCTCCTAAACCTACTTTAGCTAACTTATCAGCGGCACCATTGGCTTCTTGCTTCATCCATGTAACCTTCACCTGCATGAACTGTGTAAGCATCTGCTTGATATCTTCTTTTTTGAAAGGAACATCAAATGCATTCCATTATATAACAGTACAGGGCAAATCGTCCTTTACATAGTCCAGTACAAAGTCTGGGAGTTGGCCCAGCCAAGTCTCACACACATCAACTCCCAAATTAGCTCCATATGCAGCTAAAACATGTGCCACCCTATTACAATCCCGAGGGCAAGACACAACACTACTACCAGAAAACCCCACATGCATTTGGAATTTTATGCTCCTGATAATAGCTCCTAAATTCGCTAGATCATAATCTTTAGAGTTCACTGCCCTCATCAGCTGTGTGGAGTCAGTTTTAAACAAAACCTTGTCACATCCTATATTAATAGATATTTTTATAGCATACAACAAAGCCAAAGCTTCAACGTGCAGAACATCTGAGATATGCGCCAGTTTGTTGGCCCCTGCAGCCATCGCTTTGCCTTGGTCATCTCTGATGATGAATCCCCAGCCGCCGGAGTTGGTTTCCCTGTGAAAAGATGCATCAGTATTAATCTTGAGAAAACCATTTGGTGGCCGAGACCATTTTTGGTCCATCTGCTGCTTTTGCCCTTTAGTAGTCTTTTTGCTCTTCATGACTCTTGATACATGATAATTAATAGAACAACAAACATCCTCAGGTGATATAGAGGTTTCACCCGAGTTTGCCTTATTGCGTATATGCCACCAGTGCCAAAGAAGCAAACATGTTTTTATTTTAACGTCCTCCTCAAGATTAAGAATTTGTTCTATGGTGCTTAAGGCACTAGTGCAGCCAGCCAAAAGCAGTCTAACATGCTCCAGATTTAATTTCCTCCACACCTCCTTCACTTTCTTACACATAAAAAAACAATGTCCTCCGACTTCGTCAAATCTAAAGCATACAGGACAGCGAGTATCTACCTCCATACCTCTGCTTTGTAGCTTCACCCGTACTGGTATGCTATTTGTAGATAAACGCCATAAAAAGTGAAGCACTTTATCAAAGTCGCAGTGTTCCTCATATGCACTCGAGATGGAAGTTAAGCCTGTACTAGATTCCCGAGCAGCACTATCAACTGCTACTCTATAAGCAAATTTAACAGAGAAAATACCTCTTTTGTCGAACTGCCATGCTATAAAATCATCAATATGTTCTTGGATTGGAATTTGAAGTATGATTCTTGCATCCTCTGGAATGAAGGTTTGCTTCACCAAATCCTCATCCCAACTATTCGTCATAGGATTAATCAACTCATTCACTTTAGTGATCACATTATTTCCTTTGTGGCTGATGACCTTTCTTGTGTTGTTCCTTGGGATCCAAGGGTCACTCCATATATTGATATGCTCACCACTGCCAACTCTCCAAATGACCCCTTTCTTCAACAGTTCCACTCCCTTAAGAATACTCCGCCATGTATATGAGATGCCACAAGTTGGAACTGCCTCCAATATTGAGCCATTTGGGTAGTATCTTGCTGAGAGCACCTGTGCACATAACAAAGAAGGGTTTTGGAGCAGTCTCCATGCTTGCCTTGCTAGCATAGCTAGGTTGAAAGCATGGAGCTCCCTAAAACCCAGGCCCCCATTTTTCTTCACTCTTGTCAATCTCTCCCAGCTTACCCGGTGCACTTTGTTTTCCTTGTCAACTTGACTCCACCAATACCTGTTAATCATGGTGTTCAATTCTTCACACAGGCCCTTGGTGATGTCAAAACATGCCACAATATAGACAGGAATTGTTTGTGCTATGGCTTTTATCAAGGTTTCCTTTCCTGCCTTCGAGAGCAACTTCTCCTTCCAACCTTGGATCTTTTTCCAAATTCTTTCCTTTACATATTCGAAAGTCTTTGCCCTCGCTTGTCCTACATATGTTGGAAGGCCTAGATATTTTGATGATAGGCCCTCCACATTGATCTGTAAGATATCCCTGATTTCTTGTTTTTGGCTTCCGTTTGTGTTCTTGCTAAACATGATTGATGACTTATCTTTATTAATCATTTGACTAGAGTAGGCTTCATATGTGTTCAGAATGCGGTTAACTTGTTGGGCATTCTTAGAGTTAGCCTCCATCAGCAGCAAAGAATCATCTGCAAAAAGTAGGTGGCTAACACTAGGGGCTCCCCTACAGATTCTGATTCCTGTGAGTGAACCATTCAGTTCGGCCTTGTGAAGCATGGCTGAGAACCCCTCCGTATAGATTAGGAAAAGATATGGTGAAAGAGGATCTCCTTGGTGAAGACCTCGTTGGGGTATAATTGTGTCAGTGACATCTGTGTTGACTTTGATCTGGTATTTGACAGTGGTAATGCACTTCATGATCAATTTAATCCAATCTCTATTAAAGCCCAATTTTTCCATCATATCCTTCAAGAAGGGCCATTCGACGCGGTCATAAGCTTTAGTCATGTCTAGTTTGATTGCTGCATACCCCGTTGCGCCACTTCTTTCCCTCTGTAGAAAATGTGTTAGTTCATACGCCAACAAGATATTATCAGATATTAGGCACCCAGGCACAAAAGCGCTCTGGTTAGGGGCTATAATGCTAGGGAGAATTCCTTTAAGCCTGTTTGTTATTACCTTGGAGATAATTTTATACACCACATTGCAAAGGCTTATGGGCCTAAGGTCTTTAATCTTCCTTGGATTAGAATTCTCCGGGATGAGCACAATAAGTGTGTCATTCCATCCTTCAGGCATGTCACCCCCTCGCAAGGTGCACAACACTTCCTTCACCACTTGATCCCCCACAATTGGCCAGAACTTTTTGAAGAAGATTGCTGGCATCCCATCTGGTCCAGGAGATTTTAAGTCACCAATGCAATTTAAGGCTGCTCTAACCTCCTCCTCAGTATATTCCGCACACAAGATGCTATTCATTTCCCCTGTCACTTTCGGGCGCACAGCATGCAGGATTTCTTCATTATTATTCTGTGCCGAGGAGGAGAATATGTTGAAGAAATAATTTGCAATATGCTCTTTTAGAGGGGTTTCTCCCTCAACCCAGCTTCCACCATCCCTTTTTAGTTTCATAATCATGTTTCTCTTTTTTCTTTCTGAAGCAAATGCATGGAAGAACACGGTATTTTTATCACCTTCTTGCAACCATTTGACTTGAGCCCGCTGCTTCCAGTAAATGTCTTTTTGATGCTCTAATCGGTCCAGCTTCTCTCGGAGGTAGTGTTCTCTTCTTACCCCCTCCTGGCTGATCTCTCCTCTTCTCACCTCCTCAAAATCCTTTCGCAACTTCTTAATTCTCTTATCCAGATTGCCCAACACATTCTTGTCCCAGTCCTTTAGGTCAGTAGCAACCCTTCGAATCATACATTGGGTATTATTATTTTCACAATCCAGTTTTGCGTTGGTCCATGCATTATTCACAATAGCTTCACAGTCTTCTTCTTGTAGCCATCTCGCTTTGAACTTAAAAACATGCGCCCTCCTTCTATAGCTTCGCACAGTATTGGCTCCTTCTATTTGAACAGTGACATGCCTGTGATCAGAGTGTCGTGGATCACCGTTGATAACCTTGACAAAAGGGAACCTCGCACACCAGCTCCTTGATCCTACAACTCTATCTAATCTCTCTTTAATGTACCGGCTGGCTTCCCAACTATTATTGCGCCAAGTGTATTTGTCTCCCACATAACCCAAGTGTCTTAGGCCACAATCAGAGATCGAGCACCATCCTGAACCCCTCCATCTGGCTTTGAGCTCTAGCTGCCCCCCCTTCTTCTCGTGGTTGTACAGTATCTCATTAAAATCACCCACACACAACCAGGGAAGGTCCATTTGATTATTGAGCAGGCGTAGCAGCTTCCAAGTAATTATTTTCTTGTCACTTGCTGGTTCCCCATAGATACCAGTAAATCACCATCTAAAACCATCTTTTTCAACCACTTCCACATCAATATGGTACCTTGAGTAATTGTGCAGCTCCAAGTTTATTTCTTTCTTCCAAAATAAAGCCAAGCCTCCACTTTTGCCTGCACAATCTCTTACCACCATGTTACTCATGCCAAGCATCCATTTAAACTTCTCCATTCTCCTTTTATCCAACTTTGTTTCAGATAAAAAGAGAACTTCAGGGTCCTCCTGCTTCTGGAGGTCCAGAAGCCCTCTTACTGCCGGGCCATTCCCAAAACCCTGACAGTTCCATGCTGTAAGCCTCATTTTGACCCACGAGACTGATCCGCCAGTCCCGCTCTCAACTCTAGTTTGAGCTCTTCAGCAACATTTGTGTGTTCCTGGTTCTCCCTCTTCCCTTCCTCTTGGACATCATTTTCCACCAGCGATTTCCCGGCTATCGTATCAATCTCCATCCTGCTTTTCTTCACAGTTTCTAACTCCAACTCTACATCCAGGTCTGTCATCCCCCGCTTCCTTGATTCTCGTTCACTAACCGATCTCTATTGGGCTGACTTGGTTCTCTCCCGACGCTTGAAAGTGGTTCGCATACCCGCCTATTTGGGTGAAGTATTAACAATCACCTTCACCTCATCCAAGTTCCTCTTTTCTTCAAGCTTATCCTTTCCTTTCATATCTTTCTATTTTTCTAAAGCGTCTAATTCAGCCCCTACACCTCCCTTTCTATATTCACAATCATCCTTTTGAACACTCTGAGAAGGCTCACTTTCCTGCTCCTTACCAGATTTCCAATCCAGTGCCATTGGAGTAGCCTGGAGTGAGTTGTAGCTTTTATCTGCATTATTATCTCCTGCCTCCACCTCTAAGTCGAGTTTTCTCCTGTCAGCTCTTAGCTCCTTATCGTTTGACTGCAACTTAAGTGGGCTTGAGACCATCTTGTCCTCTCCCTTCCCAGAATCTTCCATTTTACCATTATTATTTGGTTCCTTTCTCCAGGATAGTGTATCACTTCCCCTACTGTCTCCACTACTGCTTCTACCAAATCCCCATTTATCACTAGGATCCTTACTCCTATCATCTCCATTTGGGTATCTCCTCCATAACTCACCTTTAAGCCAGGGACCAAACTCCAAGTTCAAACTACACTGTTGTTTATTGGGGCAAACTCTATCGTTGTGGCCGATAATCCCACAAAGATAGCAAAAGTCAGGCAGATATTCGTACCTAAAGATAATTTCTCTTCTCCCTTGTTCCTCCTTTCCTTCACCCCCTCCGGAAACATCCTTGTCGCTACTATCATCCCCTCCGTCCTCCAGATCATCAAAGGCAATGATCCCTCTCATCAGGGGTTTAGTAATGTCCAGCCGAACCTTTACTCTCATGTAATCACCTGCAGCCATGCCACACTCATGTACATCTACCTCAATAACCTCCCCAATTTATTTGCCAATATCCTCTCCTGTCTCCTTGCACATCGACCCCATCGGAATACCATATAGTCTTACCCAAATTGGTGTAAACTTGAATTGATACTCCTCCAACGTTTTAGATGGCTTGAAATCTTCAATCACCAGTAGCTTCTTGTTAAACATCCAAGGACCACCATCTAGTGCTTTCCTCTTCCCTGCTTCTTCCCGAAACACGAGCAGAAACCTGTTCATGCCTAGGTCCTTGCATTCGATTCCTTTAAAAGGGCACCAAGCTCTGCTGAGTGCAGTTTCCAGGGCATCGACTCTGGCAGGCTTACCAGACATGAGCTTACCAATCACTTGCATCTTCGTCGGTCCCTGTGTGGTTGCGCTCCTACGCCCAATTCGCACCCCTTTCTTTTCTACTTCAGATAGTTTCATAGACTGCAGCTTCCTCTGAACTCCCTCCATTAGGATGCCCCTGAAACTGCTTCTCCTGGAAACACCACCGCCGTTGGGCGCCGCTATACCACCCCAGTCGCAGTTGGGCGTCACGCCGTCACCACGCCACCCCCAGCCGCTGCCGGATACCGCTGCACCACCCCGCCTACTGCCGAGTGCCGCTGCACCAACCCCAGCTGCTGTCGGGCGCCTCTGCACCACTTCGCATTCCGTATGCAGCTCATATCTGGACCGCACATCAGACCTCTTACTCTGTCCTATCTTGCCATAAAGCTGACACCGGCCCCACCTGCGTCAGTGGTATTCACTGTATTCTGTCATATGCCTGCATTTTCCTCCACTGTATTCATCTGATGCGGGCCCCATTGATGGACAGCCTTTCGGTCAAGATTCCCTGCATGCACTGTCCGGCCTAGGTCCTTCTCACGCTCTCCTATCTTTTCCTTCAACGCTGATTTGTCTTCATTAATGCACCAAGGCTACTACCTGCTGTCTGGCGAGACAAAGTTTAATACTCCATTAACAAACCCCCTAAATGCAGGAGAATGGTGGCAGCATCACCAATCTGTGGCATTAAACCCCCTAGTGCTCTTCATCCGCTTAATTAGCCAAGTAATACACACTTACTACAGGAGTATTTTTTTTTCTCTTACATGCAGTAATCGTCTCAGCCTCGTTGTTCATGCACCTAATTTTTTTAGAAGAATGCAACAATTTATTAGGAAGAGGAAGAGATTGTGGATGAGAAAAAAAAGGCTTTGGCCCGTGAGATTAATTAATGAGCCATCATCTGCCAACGACGAGCCGACTAATAAACCCACTCGGAGGGACAAGTATCTGCCCTAACATAAAGTCCTTCACCTAAAAAAACATAAAGTCCTTTGTATTTGCCTACAGAAAGTCCTTTGTACTCCGGTCGTATTTAATCCTTAAAGTGCCAATATTCCATTTGCCCTCAGCGACCAATCTTGTGTGCAATCATTCGGTCGTACAATGTCAAATACCTGCCAAATCTCCTCCTGCATCAACACCGTTGTATATCAATATTTTTTTTGCCGAGACGCGTGTGCCCGAAAGAGCATCAGAAAATACGCCAATGAAGTGCTTCAATATTTGACAATAAATATGAGTTGTATGGGCAAAAAAATTATCAAAAGTTTTTTTTTCTTTTTACTAAAAGCTCCTGACACTTACATAGTTTTGTACTACTTACGTAATTCAACTGTTAAATAATTTCTTCACCACATCAATTTAAAGAAAATACATTTATTAGTGACTAAGATTGTGACAACGCATTTTCAGCGGACGAGCACCTTGTAGGATGTTATCTCACCCGCTCATATAAAGACCGTGATTCCTGTGCCATGCAAACCGGACGAACAAAATGGCCATACACATCCTTGCAATTTTCTAAATTAATATTATCTTGAATATGGTGAAAACAAAAATAAATGCTTGTATATACCATGCGATATATAAATGTACTGTCCATGCTCGATGGAATACCATGCGAAAATAACCGTTGTAATTTATAGATATATTGGAATTGTTGGGGAACGTAGCAATAATTCAAAATTTTCCTACGTGTCACCAAGATCAATCTAGGAGATGCTAGCAACGAGAGAGAGAGAAGGGAGAGCATCTTCATACCCTTGAAGATCGCTAAGCGGAAGCGTTACACGAACGCGATTGATGGAGTCATACTTGCGGCGATTCAAATCGCGGAAGATTCGATCTAGCGCCTAACGGACGGCTCCTCCGCGTTCAACACACGTACAGCCCGGAGACGTCTGCTCATTCTTGATCCAGCAAGGGGAGAGGAGAAGTTGAGGGAGAGCTCCGGCAGCACGACGGCGTGGTGGTGGAGCTTGTGGTTCTCCTGCAGGGCTTCGCCAAGCACTACAAAGGAGGAGGAAGAGTTGGAGGAGGGAGGGGCTGCGCCAGGGAAGGGGTGCAGCTGCTCTCTCTCTCCCTCACTATATATAGGGGAAGGGGGGAGGAGGAGACACCCTAGGGTTTCCCTAGGGGAGGGGCCGTGGCCACAGGGGAAACCCTAGATGGGTTTTGGGCGCCCCCACCCCTAGGAAACTTGCCCCCCAAGCCAGGAGGGGTGGCTGCCCTAGGGGAGGAGCCCCCACCTCTCAGGTTACGTGAGATGGGGTGGGAGGGGCGCTCAGCCCCTTAGTGGGCTGATGTGCCCCCTCCCCTTGGCCCATAAGGCCCCCCAACGCTTGTCGTGGCCTCCGAAACCCCTTTCGGACACGCTGGTCGTCACCCGGTATTCCCAGAACAATTCCGCGCCCCAACGTGCATGAACAAAGTTTTCATCAGAAGAGCTAAAAATTTGATAAGTCGTTCATGCCCCATATATTAAGTGTGCCACATGCTTGAGCAAAGGTCTTAAATTGTTATGGATGATGGTGAGGTTCTTCTGGATCGATCACTCAAGTGCGGAACGTGCATGAACAAAGTTTTCATCACAAGAGATAAATATTTGATAAGTCCTTCGTACCCTACAACCTAAGTGCGCCACACGCTTCAGAAAAGTTCTTAAATTGTAATGGTTGATGGTAAAGTTCTTCCGGATAGATCTCTCAAGTGCGCAAGATATATGCACAAAGTTTTCACCAGAAGAAATAAATAGTTGATAAGTCCTTCGTGCCCTATACCTTAAGTGCGCAACAAGCTCCGGCAAAGTTCTTAAATTGTTATGGATGTTGGTAAAGTTCTCCCGGATCGAGATCTCAAGTGCTCTACGTGCATGAACAAAGTTTTCATCATATGAGATAAAAGGTTGATAAGTCCTTCATGCCCTATATATTAAGTGTGCCACCCACTTGAGCAGAGTCCTTAAATTGCTATGGATCATGGTAAAGTTCTTCTTGATCGATTACTCAAGTGCGTAATGTGCATGACAAAGTTTTCATCATAAGAGAAAAAAAGTTGAGAGGTCGTTACGCCACATGCTTGAGCAAATGTCTTAGATTGTTATGGATGACGGTAAAGTTCTTCTGGATCAATCGCTCAAGTGTGAAACGTGCATGAACAATGTTTTCATCCCAAAAGATCAAAATTTGATAAGTCCCTTGTACCCTATAACCTAAGTGTGCCACAAGATTTAGCAAAGTTCTTAAATTGTAATGGATGATGGTAAAGTTCTTCCGGATAGATCTCTCAAGTGTGTAGCGTGCATGAACAAAGCTCATCAGAAGAGATAAAAAGTTGATAAGTCCTTCGTGACCTATACCTTAAGTGCGCCACAAGCTTCGGCAAAGTTCTTAAATTGTTATGGATGATGGTAATTTTTTCGGCAAGCTTCACCAATCTGTGTCTAGTTGAAGTTCTTTTCGTATGCCATTATTCCCATTGTAGTAGTTTGTAGACGAGACGAAATAGGAACCGATCGCTTCACTTCCTATCCTCCCTAGGTTGTTCATTTCTAAGTTCTAACTAATGTGTGGCATGGCCTTGCGGGCGAGGCAGTGAGCGGAGGCTGGTCACTGTCCTAGGCGCAGGGCCGACAGTTTGTATCCTCCACCAGTTTGCTCGTCCCCTCTATCCTTTCCCTCCTTCACATACTTCGTTCCTTCGATAATAATGTAAGAGTGCTAACTGGTCTCAGATGGAGATTGATATAATTAGAAGTTTGTGCTTAAATTTGAGACCAATGCATGGGGAATTTTCTATTGCCTTGTCTTTAATTTAGGGATTTGTTCTAGATAGTTGAATTTTAACTTAAAAATCAGAATACTTAAATTTCAAATATGAGGGGGTTTTAGGACGGTCAAATTTGAGAGATCACTTATTTTATGTGAATTACAAATTTATTTTTCTTATCTACTAATTTTTACGACGTGTGGATTGTAATTTGGATAGCTATACTTTCGCTTGCAAACGTGGCGAGTTTCGTACTATGCAGGCCATTTCCATGACTTTTGTTGTCAAGTTTCAAATTAGTTTTGGTCTCTGAAACTGGACACTGATACTTTACATATTGTGTTTAATTAACTTAGTGGACAATTCCTCAGAAATTTCTAAATGAATGCACTGTACTTTATTGGGAAATTAAAAGACTCACCATTATTTTCTGAAATAGCAAGACCATAAATAATATAAGGGGCTCAATTTCTTCCTGAATATTAACGCGATGTGCAAACACTGGGTTGGTTACTTCTCTATTATCAGAAAAAGTGCTTCGAAGCAAATCCCAGTCACATACTATCATCCCAAAAGTGCAGAGCAACGCACTAAAAAGTACTGCACATATTTTTACAAAAAGTTTGATCCAGTTCTTCAGTTCTGAACTTATACATTTTCTTCAATAGTTGAAGACAAAAAATAAATAGTTCCTCACAGTACAATAACATTTGAATTAGGTGACTACGGTTCACTTCAACTAACAGAAAGGTATACTAGGCATACACGAATCTGAATATGCACAAGCGAGAGCACATACATGCATCAATTTCCGTCGACGGCAGCCGCCGGAGGGATGCACACACGAGAATACGAAGTGAGATCAGAAAAGAAAATCTGAGGCCAACGGCTTGTAGCACAAATCCATATCACCGAACGACCGACAACAAAGGTCGCAAGTGATGGCATTCTAGGAGATCGAAGATCCATCGTAGTAGCACTGGAGTTTTATAACACAAACAGAAATTTGTAGGTAGCAAGGAGAGCTGGAAGAAACAAACAAACTATAAAAAATCCATGACACCGACAACAAAATTGCATGGCTGGAGTTCTACATGATCCAAGTTCCACCACACCGGCCTGTAGGTAGTCGCACTGGAATTAAAACATAAACAAAAATAATAAGGAAAGAAAGGAGAGCAGCAAGAACAAAACAAAATAGAAATAGATTTTGTAGAAGAACGGGTGAGACCATGGGAAAGGAAACCTAATTTTGCAAGCCCACAATGCCTGCTCGGTATGGATATGAACGTCAAGCGTCGGAGGGGCACCGGGTGGATCTGGCCGGAGGAGGGGAAGGAGAAGGTGGTGGTCGTCGGCTCGTCGCCGTGGTGGGGCTCGCTCGACGGCCAGCACGCCAGCAGCCGTGGTGGGGCTCGCTCGACGGGGGAGCGCAACCCAAGTCGTGGTCGGGAGGAAGATCTGGTCGGAGGCCTCCAAATCGCGACGGTGGCTGGCTGTGGGGGGGGGATGGGAGGGGCGGCCCGATTGGATCTGGTCTCGGAGATAACAGAGAGAGGGATAGTAGTCACGCGTGAAGTAGGCTCAGGTAGGAATAAAGTAGATACGATTTGACTGTATTGCAGCCGTATAGCCGAGTGAAACAGAAAAATAGGACTGCTACCAGTGGGCCCAGGGTGGGCCAGCCGGCGTGGATCCCTGCGAGAGCGGACGGAAGAGATTCGCGCTGTGAATGGAACGCGAATGAAAAAGCCTTTATCGCACTTCCAGCTGCCGCCGGGCGCCGCTGCACCACGCTCCGCTTCCGCCGGGCACCGCTGCACCACCCTCCGCTGCCGCCGGGCGCCGTTGCACCACTCCCAACTATGCCGGGCGCCACTGCACCACCCTCCGCTGCCGCCGGGCACCGCTGCGCCACCCCCAGCTGCCACCGGTACCTCAAGGGACTAGTTCTTCTTTTGGGCTTGACTCCTCCGACAGCACAGATGTCTGTCTCCCCCAAGCTTTTGGGTTCACGGGATGCCACAGGAGAGCTCGATCCGAAAGAGACCTGGCTGAATCGAAGGAAGAGATGAGATTTTAGAGAGATTGGTGGATTTTGACGAGGCTGGACGGCAAGAATCACCGACAGAGAGCGCTTGTGAGTACGCTACGGAAGTCGCCAGAAACGGCACGAAGGCCTCAGAGCAGAGAGGTCTTTGTCCTTCCTATTTATCGCTGCGACAAGTCCCAAGTTATCCAGCTCGACGTGTAGCTTCTGCACATTGGCCTCGCTAGCAAGCTGGATAGCTCTCCGGTAGGCCTCCACCTCCATCTTCTCTGGGCACGATGCATGGTTGAAGAAGTGGCACACAACAGCTCTGAAGGCTCCATCATGATCTCTCAGCATCACTCCCGAACCTCCCCTACCGCGATCTTTGGAGAAAGCTCCATCAGCGTTGGCCTGAATCCATCCCTCCTCCGGCGTCTCCTACCTCGTTCGCTGGACTGGACCACGCTCGATGGTGGTTTTGTCATGTACCCTCTGCCATTCTTCCACCAGCCTCATCACTCGTATCATTATTTCTTTTGGGTCTTCAATCCTTTTGCCATCCCGTGCCTTGTTTCGAGCAAGCCCCAAGGCGTAAACTGACTGGATCATCACCGCTCTCTCCTCCTCCCCTGCCTGCGCGAACCACTCCAGGAGCCATCTAGCAACTGCACTCTGGGAACCAAGCTGGCACGGTGGGGTCGCCACCGCAATTCCCTTTTCCAAACGCAGTTTCTTCCAATAAAGAACCGAATGAGGACAACCCCAAAATCTGTGATAAATCATCTTGTCGCACCCATATGCTGTGCAAAAAATTCCCGCTTTGATTCTCCTTCTCTGTAATTCATGTCCGATGGCTAAACCATTGCGAAGCAATCTCCACATGTGAATCTTTGTTTTGCCCGGGTCCGAGGTGTCCCACATTGCCATCCAACTTTTATGATGGTTCACCGATGAGGGTGACTCCTGCCTGCCCATTCTTGCCTTATTCAAAGCTACTCGCAAATGATATGCCGAACGCACCGTGAAGTGCCCATCCTTGGTGAAATTCCAAGCTAGGTAATCATCAGAACCCGATCCTCCGATGGTGATCTGTTTTATATCCGTCGCATCATCCAGTGAGAACATCGAGTCCACCACTTGCTCATTCCATTTTGTACCCGAGTGATCTAACAAGTTGCATACCTTGGTTACTCCTTGGACATACTCAGCACCCAGTGGTGTCAAGCTGCCGTTCCTCGGTATCCATTGATCGTGGGGAAAATATTTATCTTGGAGCCGTTTCCCACTCGCCACACCAATCCCTCCCTGAGGAGGTCCCTTCCATGGAGAATGCTTCTGAAAGTATAGGAGCCGCCATCAGGACACGTTGCATTTATAATCCCTCCGTCACTAAAGTATCTTGCTTTTAGTACACACACATAGCAAGGAGGAACTCTCAATATTTTCCATGCATGCTTTGCCAGTAACGCTTGGTTGAACACCTCGGGATCCCTAAACCCCATGCCTCCTTCTCTCTTCTCTGCACACATTTTATCCCAGGCAATCCAATGCACTTTACGCTCACCATTAACTGCCCCCACTAGAATTTTGAAGAGATAGATGTCAGGTTCCCGCACATCTTCTTTGTGAGGAGAAAACAAGTCATGGTAAACGTTGGAGTAGCTTGAAGCCCAGATTTAACAAGAACTTCTCGTGCTTTTTCTAGAGACCCTGCCCTTTCCATCCTGTAACTTTTTTCTTTGAGCTCTCTGTCACATAGATCCATCTTTAACCCTTCCAACCACCATCGGGGCCCAAGTATCTCTCACTCAACGCCTCTGATTCAATCCCGATAGTCCCCTTAAGAGAACCCTTTAGCTCTTGCTGACAACCCTTACCAAAGAAGGCTGAGGATTTGTGAAGGTTCACCTTCTGCCCCGAAGCTTCCTCATATCACTACAAAAAAAAGACACATACGTGACATTTTGGGCCAAACGAAATTTTTTCTGTCATACATATGACACTTCTATGACGATAGTTGTGACAAAACCCGGTATCATCATAGATGTGGTGAGCTCCTACTTCTATGACAAAAAATCATGACAGAAAATGGGCTTTTCGTCCTGGGCGGGCCGGAGACGCAGCTGCATGACATTCTTGGGCCGTCCATGATTGAAAAAACCGTGGTAGAAGCAAGGGGGAGGAAAATTTCGGGGAGTTGCCGGCTACGGTGGGAGGTCGGGGGCCGAGCGATGCGCGTTTCTCTCGTACACGTACGCGCGTGTGTGCGAGGCGTTGGCTCTAACTGAACCCGAGCGAGGTGTTGGGCTCTAACTGAACCCGAGCGATTGCACTGCAGGCTACGCGTTACTGAACCCGAGTGATCAATCGATGGCTGTTAACTGAACCCGATGGAGCGATTCCTTCTCTACTACTGCTAACTTAAGCCGATCGATTAGATGAACAGTGAGCGTTGCAGGGGTGGGGGGGTGGGGGTGGGGGTTGGATGAACAGTGAGCGGTGGCGTTGCCTCTAGATGAATAGGACCCCGTGGTGTGGAGGGCTGGATGAACAGTAGACGGTGGAGGGGTGGCCGTGGAGGGATGGTTGAACAGGAGCCCGTGGTGTGGTGGAGGGCTGGATGAACAGTAGACAGTGGAGGGGTGGTTGAACAGTAGCCGGTGGAGTAGCGCACGGTGGAGGCTAGATGAACAGGAGCCCGTGGAGGTTGGAGGAGGTCGACGGTAGCCCGTGGAGGCTGGAGGAGGTCGACGGTGGAGATGAACAGTATCCCGTGGAGTCCCATTTTGCGGTACGCCGCACCCCTCCCGATGAACAGGACCCCCGTTTCGACCGTAGGAGGTCCGTTTCGTCCGTTTTGCGGTACGCCACACCCCTCCCGATCAACAGGATCCCCGTTTCGACCGTAGCGCTCCAACACAAGTCCGTTTCGTCCGTTTTTCTGTATGCCACACCCCTCCCGATCAACAGTACCCCTGTTTCGACCGTAGCGCTCCAATACAAGTCCGTTTTGTCTGTTTTGCGGTACGCCACACCCCTCCCGATCAACAGGACCCCCGTTTCGACCGTAGGAGGTTTGTTTCCTCCGTTTTGCGGTACGCCACACCCCTCCCGATCAACAGGACCCCGTTCCGAACATAGGAGGTCCGTTTCCTTACGCCAGGCCTCGTTTCCATCGCCTGTTCCATCCAAGCCCTCCCGATGAACACGACCACGCATTCCGTTCCGACCCAACCGGTTGGCTCCCCATGAACACGACGACGACGGTGTTTCTCCGTTCCGACCCAGCCATGCACGTATGCGTGAGTAGGCGTTTGAGACCCTGCCCGTATGTACGTACGTGGCCGTATTTTCTTTCTTGCACCCTCGCCACTGTACGTACGTGTACATGCTACGTGCGTGCCTCTACTACGGCACGTGCGCGCCTCTACTACGACACGTGCGCGCCTCTACAACGACCAGTATGTACGTACACGTTCGCGACCAGAATGACAACCCTACGTACGCTTCGACCAGGTGGGTCCCGACTGTCAGGCACTTCCTTGCCTACGAAGATGTAGCTGGTGGGTCCCAGCAGTCAGGGGGGCGAATCGTTTTTTTTGCCCGGACGCACTTCCTTGCGTGCGAAGATGTAGCTGGTGGGTCCCAGCAGTCAGGGGGAAACGTCTTTTTCGCGAAATACGATGGCCCCTCCGATGGGTCCCCGCTGTCAGGTGGAGGAATAATTATTTTGCATGTAATAAGGAGGCACTTCCTTGCTGCGGCCGTGGACCCAATTGTCAGCCTCTGCACGTACAGTCCACGTCCGATGGAAGCCATTCCTTGATCACGTTGACCATGCCACGCCGAGAGCACCAGGGCGGTGGACGACGGCGAGGCCTAGAAAGGGGACGACGCGAAGCCGGGGAAGACGCGGCAGTGGATGTCCACGCATAGAGGAGTACGAGGGTTCACTGATTCGCTGTGGTGTAAGGCCGCCGTCGCCGCAGAATAACAGGAGGTGTGGGTGAGTAGAGGGATGGCCTGGCCAGCAGTGGGAGTAGTAGGGGGCGGTGAGGCCTCCGCCGCATCGCAGCCGGCCATGGGAGGCAGGAGCACGAGGCACGCTGGTTTGGGCGGCTGGAGCAAGAATACCAAAGGTTGAAGAAGCACTACGACCGTTGGATGGACATCGTACGGTCACTGGAGCTAGAATCGTGCATATTGACTAAGTTGACAAAGCCCTCCGTCCCCGTCAACTTAGTAGGCCCACAAGTCAGCCTTCCATTATATTGGGTCCCAACTAACAGGGGGAGTATTCATTTTTTTTGTGCGTAATAAGGAGGCACTTCCTTGCGTGTGAAGATATAGCTGGTGGGTCTGAGCTATCAGCAGCGGTAACATTTTTTTCGCGAAATACAGAGGCCCTTTCGATGGCTCCCTGATGTCAGGTGGAGGAATCATTATTTTGCGCGTAATAAGGAGGCATTTCCTTGCGTGCGGCCGTGGACCCAACTGTCGGCCTCTCCACGTACAGTCCACTTCAGATGCATGTCGGTCGTTGACCATGTTGATCAGGCCGCGCCGAGAGCACCAGGGCGGTGGACGACGGCGAGGCCTAGGAAGGGAACGACACGGAGGCAGGGAAGACTCGGCAGTTGTTTTCCGCACGGAGGGGAGTACGACTGTACGAGGGTTTACTGGTTCGTCTGCCGTCACCGGAGAATAACAACAGGTGTGGGTGAGTAGAGGGATGGCTAGGCCAGGGATGGGAGTACGGTGGGGCGGTGAGGCCTGCGCAACAGCACAGCCGGCCGAGGGGAGGAGGGAGCAGGCAGTCCCGCCGGCGCTTGTTTGAGCGGCTGGAGCAGGAAGAGCAGAGATTGAAGAAGCACGACGGCCGTTGGATGGACATCCAACAGTCATTGCTTGTGTGTCAACCTTTTTTTAGGAAAGCCTCAAATCTGTGGAAAACAGCATACATCCCATCTGCCATTATTTCTAATAATTTACAGCCCATTTGCTAATTCTTAAGGTTTTTTTGGAGCCCATATTCTTTTTGTTAGCATTACAGGCCATATTGTGGCCACGGTTAAAAAATTATACGAAATTTTGCATATTTCGGTGCGGTCCGAACTGTTTTTAATCCCGAAATTTCGACTCACATTCAAACTGATTTAAAAAATAAATGTATATCAATATAAAATCCAACAAATTCTCCACGCATAAAAATTAATGTAATTTAAAATCTCGAAATGAAAAAAAGATATTTGAAACTAATTGCCGGTTTCATGTGTTTTAAAAATGTACAACCCATTTCCCATTACTGATAGGCCATTTTCTCGGCCAGCCGAATGAAGCTCTCCTCGTCTTGAAAGATTTGCAGCCCAACAGGCCTGACAAAGCGACTTACTTGGCAAATCACAAACAAACTGGGCTGTGGTCTTGGACCCAGCTATCAGCCTCTCCACGTACAGTACTCTTTCGATGGAAGTCGGTCGTTGACCACATTGACCACGCCGCGCCGAGAGCACCAAGGTGGTGGACGACGGCGAGGCTTAGGAAGGGGACGACGCGGAGCCAATGACGACGCGGCAGTGGATGCCCACACGGAGAGGAGTACGAGGGTTCACTGGTTCGGCTGCGGCATGAGGCTGCTGTCGCCGCAGAATAACAGGGAGTGTGGGTGAGTAGAGGGATACCCTGGCTAGTGGTGGGAGTAGTAGGGGGCGGTGAGGCCTCCGTGGCATCACAGTCGACCACGAGAGGCAGGAGCACGCGGCACGACCGGTGCTGCTTTTGGCGGCTGGAGCAAGAAGACCAGAGGTTGAAGAAGCACTATGACCGTTGGATGGACATCGTACGGTCACTGGAGCTAGAATAATTCTTATTGACTAAGTTGACAAAGCCCTCCGTCCTCGTCAACTTAGTAGGCCCACAAGTCAGCCACCCACTATGGTGGATCCCAGCTAGTAGGGGGTATTCATTTTTTGGTGCGTAATAAGGAGACACTTCCTTGCGTGCGAAGATATAGCTGGTGGGTCTGACCTGTCAGCGGGGGGAACATTTTTTTCGCGAAATACATAAGCCCTTCCCACATATAATGCACATACAGTGCGTAATAAGGAGGAACTTTCCTTGCGTGCGACCATGGACCTCGTGGGTCCCAGCCGTCAGGCTCTCCACGTATAGTCCTCTTCCGATGACTCTCGTATGTTGACCATGCCGCGCCGAGCGCACCGAGGCGGTGGATGATGGCAAGGCCCCAGACTGGAACGACCCGGAGATGGGGAAGACGCGGCAGTGGAGTCGCAGACGGAGAGGAGTGGGAAACTTGACTGGTTCGGGTGCGGGGTGGGCCTACACTCGGCAGAGAATAACAGGAGGTGCGGAGTGGAGGGATGGCCTGACCGTCGGCGGGGTAGCGTTTCGCTGAGGTGCGCAAAACAACGCCGCTGGACGCCGAAGGCTGGAGCAGGCGGTTCCGACAGCGCTGGGGGAAGAATACGAGAGATTGAAGAAGAATGCCGGCCGTTGGATGTAAATCCAATGCCTTCTTAGGCTTCGACCTACTGGCCCACATGTCAGCTAGTCCATTTGTTTTTTTAGTCCATTTGGTGGGCTGGGTGAAACAATGATGTAGCATCTATGCAGCCCGTTTAAATCCCATTTGCATTTTTCTCGAAATCCGCGGACTTGCTGGGCTGGGTGAAAATATCATGTTGGGCTAGACGGAGAAATGTTATAAAAACATAAACACATGATTGCACGTCAGTAAAATCTTTGCAAGCTTATGTACGCAATCACTAGGAGTTAACTTGGCAAGTTATATATAAACAATTATTATTATTATTTTGTAAGAACTTTCAACTTACGAAATAAAAATATCATTTTAATTTGATGAGTTAATAGTACGTGGGGTGTTATTATTTTTAGGCTAGACGTGGGACAGTTGAGTTGGTTCTAGGGGAAAGTACTGGGAGAAAACTCAGTTTACATCAAAAAAGAAAGTGGGAGAAAATTCAGAGACCTGCTGGGTCCAGCTGAGGAGAGGAATATGTTGGGAGGAAGGAGATTCAAAGCACGGCAGCCGAGTGAACTAGTTATTTTTACGGACAAGTGAACTAGTTTACATACATAAGCAAATAGCCACTAAAAAAAGCAATCACGTTAATGGGTTCTTAAAAGAAATATTTCGGACAAAACAGATAATTACGACACATAGGCTAATGCATGAAACACTCAGATGATAAAGGTGCTTATAAACAGATAAAGTACAACATCTAGACCTTCCTGGCACGCTTGATCATGACACTGCGGCTGTCCGTGTACTCATCGGTTACAGGAAGCAAACACGCCCTCATGTCCAAGATCTGCCTATACATGTCGTAGCATGCGTATGCGTCCTTGACCGCGTAGGTTATGTAGGCTAGATTCAGAGGTACCTCCCACGTGTTTAGGTCATCTTCTTTCATGTTGGCGTATCAGGGGTCGATGATGGTCTCAGCGAGGTCAACCACATAGTCATTCTCCTGCCCGTTGCTGATGATCTTGTATTGCTTCTGGATGTTGACAAGCTTGTTGCACCAGATGGCCGAATCGTCGCGTTCTTCCTTCTCTCCACCGTAGTGAAGGTGCAGTCGGCGCTGCCGATGAAACGGGCGAATGCTCCAGAACCTGGTGCAGCCATAGGACTGAGGCGAGGAAGAGCTTCACCGAGTCCGTATCGTTGGTGTACATCACATTCAACTTGGTGCAGCCATAGGACTGAACGGCGAACTATCTCCTTGCTGAAGTCCATATCCAGCAGGCTCACCCCTCGGATCGCCATTGGAGCCTTTTCGAGTGAACGAGTATGTAGGCGGCGACAACAGTTCGTTTTTCAGCTCTTGGGGAACTAGATTCAACAGTACGCTGAGTGTGTACAGGCGACAACAGTTACTACCCCTCCCTCATCTGCTGCACGCCCGACAGAAGATGCACCCTCGGCGCATTCAAACGCCTCCGTTAAGAAACCTACTCCGGCCACACGTCGGTTCACGAGCGGGTCTGTATTGGTACTGTAATAACATGAGTTAGTGGTCACTTTACTTAAATTTAATTAGCTTTAATAGAAATTTATACTTAAAACAAGCAATGCATTTGCTCGCTCTATCAGTGACAAGCAGCAAGGATCCCGGCGACGTCGACGTGCAGGAGCTGACCTTCTTGACAGTTCCGCCCAAGCTGTTGGCCGGGGCTAAGCTTGTGTCCCTCCACATTCAGATTGACAAGCTCACGTCCTAAATGTTTCGACAGTGCCTTCCGTTTATCTTATTAATATGCTAATATAGGGATTACCTTGGTCTACTTTAGCTTAAGAAATGGTGGGTTTTGGTGGCGATGCAGCAATTACTTCGACATTAGATCGGTAATTTCCAACAGTCGAACGGATATTTTGTGTCTGTTGGATATAAAGTTCCTTTGGGTAAGAAGTACTACTTGTCATCAAAATGGATAAAAGGAGATGTATGTAGATGTATTTTAGTTCTAGATACGTCCCTTTTTATCCATTTTGATGACAAGCACTCCCTCTGTTCCACAATACATGCCTTCCATTTGTCAAAATATAGATGTATCTAGACATGTTTTAGTATATAGGTACATCCATGATAGAGCCAATCGGATGGTTGAGAACACTACAATTCGTAGCTACAGATGCGTGTGTGACTCCCAGACGCAGAGGCCGGGGGTCATCATCCTCCTTTTCGAGAAAAAACAGACGCGTGTGTGAGAGGACGAGTGCATGCGTGCACCTCTTCTCTTCCTGTATAACATACTACTAAACTCAGAGTACAAGTTTTTGTGGGTGGCACGATGGTGCGTGCGAGAAGTCCCGAGAGATAGGTTTAATGCATCTGAAAAAAGGACTAGCCTAGAGCTTGCCATGTGGGTATTTATAAATTTTGAGCTTGCGTCTCGTCACATTCCAAATTACTCCATGCTATATTGCAGACCTGTTCACACTGATCACAACCTAAATGGTTTCCCACTTAGGAGCGTATTAGTACCACGCTATATTGAATTCCAAACCTGTTCACACCGATCATAACCTAAACTGTTTACCACTTAGGAGCGTATTAGTACTCGGTTGTAAATACTAGTATGCCAAGATGACTGCACATTCCTCCTCAACTCCTCATCCACAAAAACAAACAAGTCATTCAGCATCCTTCCCTTGCGTCTGCCATGGCCAGCATGAGTTCTGGGTCGAGAGATTGCCACCAGCGAGAGGCGAGCATGGAAGCGGAAGCATGAGAGATGTCCCGCCTCGCTGCGAGAGCACCCGACATGTCCCGCCGCACGGAAGTAGCAACACAGAGGTCCCGCCGCGCCGCTGAAGCAGCACGGAGGTCCCGCCGCGCCGTCGATGCAGCAGACTGGTCCGGCCGTGCCGCGGAAGCAGCAGAGATGTCCCGCCGCACCATGAATGCAGCAGAGATGTCCCGCCACGCCGCGGCGGCCTGGGAAAATTTCTCGCGGGCAGGCGACGACTGTTACAGGCGCATGCATGCGATCGTCCATAGCCAGTTGGATCAGATCTCCAGCTTGGCGAGGTTGCAGGACGACGTGAAAGCCTCGTTTGAACAGGCTACCATCGTCATCCGACAACTAAGGGAGGGCAATGACAGGCTCCGGGCCGAGCGCAACCTGCTGAGGGAGAAGATCGTCCGAAGTGCAGACCAGCAGGAGGAGACCAGTGCCTTGTTGAAGAGGACCGGCGTCATCGTCAAGAAACTTATGGACGAGAATGACATGCTCCGCAACGAGCGCCAAAGGCTGGTGGAGGAATCTGTGGATGTTCTCAAGTAGCGTCTTGAGGACACAAAATAGCTCATCGCCGCTCGCCGCGGAGACTAGTTCCCGCGGCCTGCAGCAACACATCAAGATATTAGAGATCAGCGAGCCAGATCCTTGTCTTCCTTCTTCTTTTGCCCTTGTGTATTTCGGGTGTAGCCGCATGTGGCTTTTTTAATTATCTTTCTAATTATGTAAGACAATTAATCGTCCTTATCTTTCTGTAGAAGATCAGTGTTGCGAGGCTGGAATGAAGAAAACTCTTGCTGTGGCGACCCTGGTGTTGCTGTTCTTCTAGTTGGTGCTGGGCTTCCTTCAGTTTCCTGTTTTCTTTTGATGTAATAATCGTTTTAGGATGTGTATTGTGTCGTCGGTTGTGAAATGTTGGGTTCTAGCGCGGATTTTTGGCCTTTGTTGGCCTCTTGGGATGTTGCGATTTCAATCTGGTACTCCCTCCGTCTCATAATGTAAGACATTTTTTGACACTATACTAGTGTCAAAAAGCGTCTTATATTATGGGACGGAGGGAGTAGCTTTTAGTCCTTCGTGTTAGGCTGGAGTTGTGCTGAACTTCTTGTGAATTGTGGTGGTTTTCAGTAATGAGAATCGGAAGGGGCAAGCCCTTCTTTGATCAAAAAAAAATCATCCTTATATATTCATCAGTCTTGCTATAAGTCACAGTAGATGCTATATAGGTCCGTCGGATCTTACATCAAGATCCGTGCTTTCAAATTTTCTTTTTTCTCTCTTAAATCTCAGTCGAGTGAGACATAGCCACGCCATTAAACAGAGCCTCGGGCGCCATTAATGGAGACCTTGGGAGAGAGGTGGGCGGCAGATGGAGGTCAAAGGGCTCTCCTCCCGATAAGCACGCGCAGGGGTCTGATCGCACGCCTCTCGTACTCAAATAGCTACCCTGCATGGCGCCTCCTAGCTAATAAAAAATGGGGACGCGTGGCGGCACGTAAATGGTACTAGTAAGTAGAACGCCCACGGTTTCAATAATACTTGTGTTTCCAATTGTAACGTGACATCACTTGTTCCAAAATGACTTTGTTGATTGTTAATGTGTGCGCCTTCGCAAGTCAGACTGCAAATTTACCACAGCATGTTGGTGCCATGTCATGGCACCAAGCCAAGTTTCATTATTTTCATGCGTGTTTTGGATTTTCAGGAATTAAAAAACTAAGTTTCTCAATGTTTCCAACCCAGCCACGACGCCCAGAATTTTGAATTTCACTCCCATTTCTTGCATGGAACCTAGAAATTTACCCGAGGACAGACACACATGTGATTTTTCAACCAACTTTGGTGCACTGGAACATGTGCTTGTATTGCAAATTTGAATTATGCACACAAAGGTGACACGTTCCCTCCCAGAACCACGAGCCTTCTTGAGAGAAGCTCTGATTTGCAAGAAGCTTATACCAAAATTTGTTCCTATTCGGCCAATTGTTTTTACCACGGCATGGTACTACCATGACATGACACCATGCCAAGTTTCATGATTTTAAAACCAAGTTTCTCAATGTTCTCGACCGAGCCACGATGCCCATATGTTTGAATCTTATTCTCATTTTTTGCATGGGAGTAGAAATTCACCCGAGGACACAAATGTGATTTTTCAACCAACTTTGGTGCACGGGAGCACGTGCTTGTAGTTCAAATTTGAATTATGCACATTAAATGACCAAAAACTCAATTAATGTGTAAATAAGGCGAAACGAAGCCGGAATAATTCCAAAATTTAACAGGGCACTCATGTAGTTCTATGTTGCCTTTGTAAATAAACTCAAGGGGGACAACGTATATCGTTTCACACTCAAAGGTGACACGTTCCCTCTC
This sequence comes from Triticum dicoccoides, assembly GCF_002162155.2. Taxonomy (NCBI): domain Eukaryota; kingdom Viridiplantae; phylum Streptophyta; class Magnoliopsida; order Poales; family Poaceae; genus Triticum; species Triticum dicoccoides. The sequence continues at coordinate 30,741,217 of NC_041393.1, forward strand.
AGAACCACGATCCTTCTTGAGAGAAGCTTCGATTTGCAAGAAGCTTATACAAAAATCTGTTCCTATTCGGCCATTTTTTTTACCACAACATGGTAGTACCATGACATGACATCCATGCCAAGTTTCATGATTTTCAGACATGTTTTGGATATACAAGAATTTTAAAACCAAGTTTCTCAATGTTCTCGGCCGAGCCACGATGCCCAGATGTTTTAATTTTATTCTCATTTCTTGCATGGGACCTAGAAATTCACCCGAGGACACAAATGTGATTTTTCAACCAACTTTGGTGCACGAGAGCATGTGCTTGTAGTTCAAATTTGACTTATGCACATTAAATGACCAAAGGTGACATGTTCCCTCTTAGAACCACGAGCTTCCAAATCGGCCCAATTTTTTACCACAACATGTTAGTGCCATGACATGACACCATGCCAAGTTTCATGATTTCCAGCTGAGTTTTGGATTTACATGAATTTAAAATCTAAGTTTCTCGATGTTCTCGGCAGAGTCATGACACCCAGATGTTTGAATTTCATTCTCATTTCTTCCATGGGACCTAGAAATTCAACCAAGGACACACATGTGACTTTTCAACCCACTTTGGTGCACCTGAGCATGTGCATGCAATTCATACTTAGATTATGCACGTTAAAAGTCCAGAAACTCAATTAATGTATAAAAGGCCAAATGAACCCGAAATAATTCCAAAATTTAACAGGGCACTCATATAGTTCTATGTTGCCTTTGTAAATAAAATCAGGGGGGAGGCAGCGTATATCATTTCGCACACAAAGGTGACACGTCCACTCTCGGAACCACGAGGCTTATTGAGAGAATCTCCGGTTTTGCAAGAGGCTTATACCAAAACTTGTCCCAATTCAGCCAAAAATTATACGTATGAAAACAGGGTTTAGATTATCCCGAACATCTCGCTACCTAGACCAATAATGTACTATGATTTGAATTCAACATAAGATGGATACAGATATTTGAATTGGAGAGCGTATGGTACATGTAGTTCATAGTGAATTATGATTACTGCTATATGCATGTATTTTTGTTATCAAGATAATATTTAAATTATTGTATAACTTGACAAGAATCATATTCAAATAAGGAAAATTGATTCAAATTTAGTCCATATGGTAGACAACAATATATATGTTCACATGGTGGAGTAAAATGTTCATATATGATGGAAAATCAAAATGTACGACTACATCAATTATAAACCGCAAGGTCACCTAATGATATATTCTAATTCAACATAACGTGGATTCAAAAATTGAAATTCGAGATCATGGCATCTGTAATCATATAAAAAGGGACATTACTCTTTCTTTGGTGGGAATTGATTTGTTTTTTGTTGTTGTTGAGGGAAGTGCGAACCGATTTGGTACTATGTAGGGTAATCTTGTTCTCCTGATTTTTTTACATTTTTCTTGTAGTTTTTTCAATGGCATCTATAGCAATATAGTAAAAGGGGACATGACTCTCTTGTGTCTTGTATGATTTTTTTACACGTTAAGTTTGTTCTGCCGAACAAGGAATCCACACCTTGTTATCCTGAAATTTTCAAGCTCGAGTATCTTTTGTCTCATCTGCTTTGAAACTCCCGCTTCTTCAACCCGCGCCGCGCCTTGTTATCCCGAAATTTGGACGCGCGCGAGAACTCCCTCCTCATCCGAAATCGCTCCTGCAGCCCAGACACGCGAAATCCCCCTTCTACCCCTCAGTCGAAAATGAAGCTCCATGTCGCGGTGTTAAAGCCGGTGGGGGTACGCTGGTAACTTACCCTACATTTCGACAAGCGCGTCCCTAATCTTGGCTCCTCCCTCCCCCTTCGCCCCCCCATTCATACAGCGAGGCCGCCAAAACCGCCAAAACTCGCGAAACCCCATGCTCCTCCGTCGGCCTCCCGACCGCCGCCCAGCCGGAGACACTTCCCCGACTACGTCATCCACTGCAACAGCTTGCCGTCCCTCATCCACCACACCGGATGAGGATCCATTGTCGATCTCATCGTTCCGCCGGATCAACCGTCCCGTCCTCCACCTCCAAGGAGCTGCCCCGATGTTCACCTCGTCTATCACGCCACCTCAATCCCCACAGCGCCGTCTTGACCTGCCCCACCGGAAGCGCAGCACCCTCACCAATTCCTCCGATGAAGCCTAGGCCAACTCGGCGCCACCAAGGAGGTTCTGCACTCACCGCTGCATTTTATCTTTTATTCGATCTCACAGGGCTGCCGGTGCTCGATACCGAGCAGACATGGCGTCTCCATCGACGACGCCGTCGCCGGCCACATCATCCACAACATCTCTCCCCCATGTTGTTGCTTCCTCGGTGGCGACTTCCACAATGGCACTAGCTATAGCTGCTCCGGCTCTCGCTCGTGCTGCGACTCTGTTCTTGCTGTCGATCGCGCTGCTGCACTACTCCTGCTTTCATTCGTGCTGCTGCTCTACTCTTGCTCTCGCTTGCGCTGCTGCTGCTGCTGCACGACCTCCGGTAGCTACAGGAGTTGCTGCTTTAGCACTCGCTCGCGGTGCTACTGCACGACTTGCTCTCTGCTAGTGTGTTCCCTGCTCGAGCGTCTGCTGATTTAGATCACTGCTTCTCTGCTACTAGTGCTCGAACGCCCTAAACATCTATTGCAATGCTTTGTTACTAGTTCAATCAGTTTTGACAGTAAAATTCAGTTTTGACTGTGAAGTTCATTTTCTTCAGTTAAGTGCAGAGTGAACAGTACTTACATCATCTGTCGGAGCGGCCGTGGCGCGGCTGATGCGTTTTACATCTAGCACTTTTTGGTGATGTATTTTACATCATCTATTGCAGATGATATTAGGGTCCCACTTCAGATTAAAGTTGTCTGTCTTGTCATGCTTCAGCCTCGTCGTCGTACACCTTAGCGGACCTGCTCCAACGACGGAACCGTCCATCACAGTGGAGCAGTACCCTCGGTGCCGTTTCCAGAGGCCTCGGATCTTCTTCCCCGCCTCCGACAGTCACACTAGCATCATCACCATCCTCCACGTCCAACCCAATGATGCTGAGGTCCACAAGGCTATGCCAAAGAGGTTGTACAATCGTCGCATCACTTTGTTTCTCCATTCCTCTATTCTTACAATTCATGTGAGCCAAACACCCAGGTTGACTGAAATCCTATGTTTCCAAAGGCTCTGTTTTGCACGTGCATTCCTATCCTATTTCTGTGTTTTTCCTGTCCCTGCATTTATAGAATCCTCCAATTCTAAGGAGCCCTTACAGATTTACTTCATTTTCAGATTGACGTCAAAGAAAACTCTGTGTGTTATGTCCTGCTCCTGCCGTGCCGTCATCCACCCCACCTGAGGTGCACCATCGACAGTAGCCTTCACTGCAGCAGAGATCCCCCTGCAGACTTTCTTTCGCCGCCTCAGATCATCTTCCCCATTGCCGGCAACCACGCCAACTGCATTACCATCATCGACTGAGCAGATGAACCTGAGGACTACACAGTTCCGGAAGAGAGGTCGCAGTCTTTCGTGTTTGCTTATGTTATACATCGGTTATTATTACCTGCTACTTTATCGTTCAATCTTGAGTTTTGAATTTCCCATGGGTCTCATACCGAGCCAGCAACGAATAGTATCTGTCTACTATCTGGTTCATCTGGGGTCTTCTATGTGGTTCATGTTGGGTGGGCAACAAACAATAGATGATCCATTGTCTATCTTTTTAAACTGAAGCTATAATCTACCTGCTATCATTAGTTTAGGATCCATCCACTCGTTTGCTACCATCAGTCTTGATTTTTGCATGCACCCCTTAGGCCTTACAAAATCTAACTACTTTTTTTTATTATGCATGTCAGATATTGTACACAATCGTACTGAACATGTAGAGAAAAAGAGAAGACCGTTGCGTGCGAATATAATGTCATGCAGACGCTGCTCCATGGTGGGCGAAGTGCCCCCACCTCTCCTGCATTTCCAGATTGTATTCCAGAGGAAGATAACTGTTCAGATGGAGATTCAGAAAGAGCCAACCATGCCTGTTTACCACCTGAGATGTTTGGTCTAACCTGGCATGCTGATGTTGGTCATATCATGCATATGGCGCCTTGCATTGCTTGCATTATACATGTTATATGTCATCAGCTTAGTTTAGATTTGCTTTGTGTGAATGCCACCTGTTTGGTTTCTATATCATACTCCCACCATTCCTAAATATTTGTCTTTTTAGAGATTTCAACAAGTGACTACATACGGAACAAAATGAGTGAATCTACACTCTAAAATATGTCTATATACATCCTGTTGGGGAACGTAGTAATTTCAAAAAAATTCCTACGTACACGCACGATCATGGTGATGGCATAGCAACGAGAGGGGAGAGTGTTGTCCACGTACCCTCGTAGACCGTAAGCGGAAGCGTTATGACAACGCGGTTGATGTAGTCGTCCGTCTTCACGATCCGACCGATCCAAGTACCGAACGTACGGCACCTCCGAGTTCAGCACACGTTCAGCTCGATGACGATCCCCGGGCTCCGATCCAGCAAAGCTTCGGGGATGAGTTCCGTCAGCACGACGGCGTGGTGACGATTATGATGCTCTACCAGCGCAGGGCTTCGCCTAAACTCCGCGACGATATGATCGAGGTGGAATATGGTGGAGGGGGGCACCGCACACGGCTAAGGAACGATCCGTAGATCAACTTGTGTTCCATGGGGTGCCCCCTGCTCCCGTATATAAAGGAGCAAGGGGAGGAGGCGGCCGGCCTGGGAGAGGCGCGCCAAGGGGAGTCCTACTCCCACCGGGAGTAGGACTCCCTCCTTCCTTGTTGGAGTAGGAGAAGGGGGAAAGAGGGGGAGAGGAGGAAGGAAAGAGGGGCTGCACCCCTTGTCCAATTCGGACCAGAGGGGGGCTGCGCGCCTCCTTCCTTTCGGCCTCTCTCCTCAATTCCCGTATGGCCCAATAAGGCCCATATACTCCCCGGCGAATTCCCGTAACTCTCCGGTACTCCGAAAAATACCCGAATCACTCGGAACCTTTCCGAACTCCGAATATAGTCGTCCAATATATCGATCTTTACGTCTCGACCATTTCGAGACTCCTCGTCATGTCCCCGATCTCATCCGGGACTCCGAACTCCTTCGGTACATCAAAACTCATAAACTCATAATATAACTGTCATCGAAACCTTAAGCGTGCGGACCCTACGGGTTCGAGAACTGTGTAGACATGACCTAGAACTATTCTTGGTCGATAACCAATAGCGGAACCTGGATGCCCATATTGGCTCCTACATATTCTACGAAGATCTTTATCGGTCAAACCGCATAACAACATACTTTGTTCCCTTTGTCATCGGTATGTTACTTGCCCGAGATTCGATCGTCGGTATCCAATACCTAGTTCAATCTCATTACCGGCAAGTCTCTTTACTCGTTATGTAATGCATCATTCCGTAACTAACTCATTAGCTACATTGCTTGCAAGGCTTATAGTGATGTGCATTACCGAGATGGCCCAGAGATACCTCTCCGACAATCGGAGTGACAAAACCTAATCTCGAAATACGCCAACCCAACATGTACCTTCGGAGACACCTGTAGTACTCCTTTGTAATCACCCAGTTACGTTGTGACGTTTGGTAGCACCCAAAGTGTTCCTCCGGTAAACGGGAGTTGCATAATCTCATAGTTACAAGAACATGTATAAGTCATGAAGAAAGCAATAGCAACATACTAAACGATCAAGTGCTAGGCTAACGGAATGGGTCATGTCAATCACATCATTCTCCTAATGATGTGATCCCGTTAATCAAATGACAACTCTTTTGTCCATGGCTAGGAAACTTAACTATCTTTGATTCACGAGCTAGTCAAGTAGAGGCATACTAGTGACACTATGTTTGTCTATGTATTCACACATGTATTATGTTTCCGGTTAATACAATTCTAGCATGAATAATAAACATTTATCATGGAATAAGGAAATAAATAATAACTTTATTATTGCCTCTAGGGCATATTTCCTTCAATCTCCCACTTGCACTAGAGTCAATAATCTAGTTCACATCGCTATGTGATTTAACACCAATATTCACATCTGCATGTGATTAATACCCATAGTTCACATCATCATGTGATCAACACCCAAAGGGTTTACTAGAGTCAATAATCTAGTTCACATCGCTATGTGATTAACACCCAAAAGAGTACTAAGGTATGATCATGTTTTGCTCGTGAGAGAAGCTTAGTCAACGGGTCTGCCATATTCAGAGCCGTATGTATTTCGCAAATATTCTATGTCCACAATGCTCTGCACGGAGCTACTCTAGCTAATTGCTCCCACTTTTAATATGTATCCAGATTGAGACTTAGAGTCATCTGGATTGGTGTAAAAGCTTGCATCGTTGTAACTTTTACGACAGGCTCTTTTATCACCTCCATAATCGAGAAACATCTCCTTAGTCCTCACTAAGGATATTCTTGACCCATGACCAGTGATCTACTTATTAGATCAAAATTGTATTCCTTTGCCACACACAGAGCAAGGTATACAATAGGTCTGTTCACAGCATAGCATACTTTATAGAACCTATGACTGAGGCATAGGGAATGACTTTTCATTCTCTTTCTATTTTCTGCAATGGTCGGGTCTTGAGTCTTACTCAACTTCACACCTTGTAACACAGGCAAGAACTCCTTTCTTTGACTGTTCCATTTTGAACTATTTCAAAAATTTATCAAGGTATGTACTCATTGAAAAATCTTATCAAGCGTCTTGATCTATCTATATAGATCTTTGATGCTCAATGTGTAAGCAGCTTCACCGAGGTCTTGCTTTGAAAAACTCTTATTCAAGTATCCTTTCATGCTATCCAGAATTTCCATATCATTTCCAATTAACAATATGTCATCCACATATAATATTAGAAATGCTACAGAGCTCCCACTCACTTTCTTGTAAATACATGCTTCTTCAAAAGTCTGTATAAAACCATATGCTTTGATCAACTCATCAAAGCATATATTCCAACTCCGAGATGCTTGCACCAGTCCATAGATGGATCGCTGGAGCTTGCACAATTTGTTAGCACCTTTAGGATTGACAAAACCTTCTGGTTGCATCATATACAACTCTTCTTTAAGAAAACCATTAAGGAATGCAATTTTGTTTATCCATTTGCCAGATTTCATAAAATGCGGCAATTGCTAACATGATTCAGATAGACTTAAGCATAGATACAAGTGAAAAACTCTCATCGTAGTAAACACCTTGAACTTGTCGAAAACCTTTTTGCGACAATTCTAGCTTTGTAGATAGTAACACTATCAGCGTCCGTCTTCCTCTTGAAGATCCATTTAATTTCAATGTCTCGCCGATCATTGGGCAAGTCAATCAAAGTCCATACTTTGTTTTCATACATGGATCTTATCGCAGATCTCATGGCCTCAAGCCATGTTGCGGAATATGGACTCACCATCACTTCTTCATAGTTCGTAGGTTCGTCATGGTCTAGTAACATAACTTCCAGAACAGGATTTCCGTACCACTCTGGTGCGGATCTTACTCTGTAAGACCTACGAGATTCTGTAGTAACTTAATCTTAAGTTTCATGATCATCATCATTAACTTCCTCACTAATTGGTGTAGTAGTCACTGGAACTGATTTCTGCGATGAACTACTTTCCAATAAGGGAGAAGGTACAATTACCTCATCAAGTTCTACTTTCCTCCCACTCACTTCTTTCGAGAGAAACTCCTTTTCTAGAAAGGATCCATCTTAGCAACGAATAACTTGCCTTCGGATCTGTGATAGAAGGTGTACCCAATAGTTTCCTTTGGGTATTCTATGAAGACGCACTTCTCCGATTTGGGTTCGAGCTTATATGGTTGAAGTTTCTTCACATAAGCATCGCAGCCCCAAACTTTAAGAAACGACAACTTTGGTTTCTTGCCAAACCACAGTTCATATGCTGTCGTATCAATGGATTTAGATGGTGCCCTTTTAACATGAATGCAGCTGTCTCTAATGCACAACCCCAAAATGATAGTGGTAAAACCGATAAGAGACATCATAGATTGCACTATATCCAATAAAGTACTGTTATGACGTTCGGACACACCATTAAGTTGTGGTGTTCCAGGTGGCATGAGTTTGTGAAACTATTCCACATTGTTTTAATTGAAGACCAAACTCGTAACTCAAATATGCGTCTCCGCGATCAGATCGTAGAAGCTTTATTTTCTTGTTATGATGATTCTTCCACTTCACTCTGAAATTCTTTGAACCTTTCAACTATTTCAGACTTATGTTTCATCAAGTAGATATACCCATATCTGCTCAAATCATCTTGTGAAGGTCAGAAAATAACGATACTTGCCACGAGCATCAACACTCATTGGATCGCATACATCGGTATGTATTATTTCCAATAAGTCAGTAGCTCGTTCCATTGTTCCGGAGAATGGAGTTTTTAGTCATCTTGCCCAATAGGCACGGTTCACAAGCATCAAATGATTCATAACCAAGTGATTCCGAAAATCCATCTTTATGGAGTTTCTTCATGCGCTTTACACCGATATGACCCAAACGGCAGTGCCATAAATAAGTTGCACTATCATTATTAACTTTGCATCTTTTTGGCTTCAATATTATGAATATGTGTATTACTACGATCGAGATCCAACAAACCATTTTTGTTGGTGTGTATGACCATAGAAGGTTCTATTCATTTAAACAGAACAACAATTATTCTCTAACTTAAATGAATAATCGTATTGCAATAAACATGATGAAATCATATTCATGCTCAACGCAAACACCAAATAACACTTATTTAGGTTCAACACTAATCCCGAAAGTATAGGGAGTGTGCGATGATGATCATATCAATCTTGGAACCACTTCCAACATACATCGTCACTTCACCCTTTAACTAGTCTCTGTTTATTCTGCAATCCCGTTTCGAGTTACTAATCTTAGCAACTGAACTAGTATCAAATACTGAGGGGTTGCTATAAACACTAGTAAAGTACACATCAATATCAAATATACTTATGTTCACTTTGCCATCCTTCTAATCCACCAATCACTTGGGGTAGTTCCGCTTCCAGTGACCAGTCCCTTTGCAGTAGAAGCACTTAGTCTCAGGCTTAGGACCAGATTTGGGCTTCTTCACTTGAGCAGCAACTTGCTTGCCGTTCTTCTTGAAGTTCCCCTTTCTTTCCCTTTGCCCTTTTTCTTGAAACTAGTGATCTTGTCAACCATCAACACTTGATGCTCTTTCTTGATTTCTAACTTCGTTGATTTCAACATCACGAAGCGCTCGGGAATCGTTTTCGTCATCCCTTGCATACTATAGTTCATCACAAAGTTCTACTAACATGGTAATGGTGACTAGAGAATTCTGTCAATCACTATCGTATCTGGAAGATTAACTCCCACTTGATTCAAGCGATAGAAGTACCCAGACAATCTGAGCACATGCTCACTAGTTGAGCGATTCTCCTCCATCTTTTAGCTATAGAACTTGTTGGAGACTTCATATCTCTCAACTCGGGTATTTTCTGGAAATATTAACTTCAACTCTTGGAACATCTCATATGGTCCATGACATTCAAAACGTCTTTGAAGTCCCGATTCTAAGCCGTTAAGCATGGTGCACTAAACTATCAAGTAGTCATCATATTGAGCTAGCCAGACGTTCATAACGTCTGCATCTGCTCCTGCAATAGGTCTGTCACCTAGCGGTGCATTAAGGACATAATTCTTCTATGCAGCAATGAGGATAAACCTCAGATCACGGATCCAATCCGCATCATTGCTACTAACATCTTTCAACACAATTTTCTCTAGGAACATATCGAAATAAACATATGAAAGCAACAACGCAAGCTATTGATCTACAACATAATTTGCAAAATACTACCAGGACTAAGTTCATGATAAATTTAAGTTCAATTAATCATATTACTTAAGAACTCCCACTTAGACAGACATCTCTCTAGTCGTCTAAGTGATCACGTGATCCAAATCAACTAAACCATAACCGATCATCACGTGAGATGGAGTAGTTTTCAATGGTGAACATCACTATGTTCATCATATCTACTATATGATTCACGCTCGACCTTTCGGTCTCCGTGTTTCGAGGCCATATCTGCATATGCTAGGCTCGTCAAGTTTAACCTGAGTATTCTGCGTGTGCAAAAACTGGCTTGCACCCGTTGTAGATGGACGTAGAGCTCATCACACCCGATCATCACGTGGTGTCTGGGCACGACGAACTTTGGCAACGGTGCATACTCAGGGAGAACACTTCTTGATAATTTTAGTGAGAGATCATCTTAAAATGCTACCGTCAATCAAAGCAAGATAAGATGCATAAAGGATTAACATCACATGCAATCAATATAAGTGATATGATATGGCCATCATCATCTTGTGCTTGTGATCTCCATCTCCGAAGCACCGTCGTGATCACCATCGTCACCGGCGCGACACCTTGATCTTTACCGTAGCATCTTTGTCGTTTACGCCATCTATTGCTTCTACGACTATCGCTACCGCTTAGTGATAAAGTAAGCAATTACAGGGCGTTTGCATTTCATACAATAAAGCGACAACCATATGGCTCCTGCCAGTTGCCGATAACTTCGGTTACAAAACATGATCATCTCATACAATAAAATATAGCATCACATCTTGACCATATCACATCACAACATGCCCTGCAAAAACAAGTTAGACGTCCTCTACTTTGTTGTTGCAAATTTTACGTGGCTGCTACGGGCTTAGCAAGAACCGTTCTTACCTACGCATCAAAACCACAACGATAGTTCGTCAAGTTAGTGTTGTTTTAACCTTCGCAAGGACCGGGCGTAGCCACACTCGATTCAGCTAAAGTGAGAGAGACAGACACCCGCCAGCCACCTTTAAGCACAAGTGCTCGCAACGGTGAAACCAGTCTCGTGTAAGCGTACGCGTAATGTCGGTCCGGGCCGCTTCATCTCACAATACCGCCGAACCAAAGTATGACATGCTGGTAAGCAGTATGACTTGTATCGCCCACAACTCACTTGTGTTCTACTCGTGCATATAACATCAACGCATAAAACCTGGCTCGGATACCACTGTTGGGGAACGTAGTAATTTCAAAAATTTTCCTACGTACATGCAAGATCATGGTGATGGCATAGCAACAAGAGGGGAGAGTGTTGTCCACGTACCCTCGTAGACCGTAAGCGGAAGCGTTATGACAACACGGTTGATGTAGTCGTATGTCTTCACGATCCGACCGATCCAAGTACCGAACGTACGGCACCTCCGAGTTCAGCACACGTTCAGCTCGATGACGATCCCCGGGCTCCGATCCAGCAAAGCTTCGGGGATGAGTTCCATCAGCACGACGGCGTGGTGACGATTATGATGCTCTACCAGCGCAGGGCTTCGCCTAAACTCCGCGACGATATGACCGAGGTGGAATATGGTGGGGGGGGGCACCGCACACGGCTAAGGAACGATCCGTAGATCAACTTGTGTTCCATGGGGTGCCCCCTGCCCCCGTATATAAAGGAGCAAGGGGAGGAGGCGGCCGGCCTGGGAGAGGCGCGCCAAGGGGAGTCCTACTCCCACCGGGAGTAGGACTCCCTCCTTCCTTGTTGGAGTAGGAGAAGGGGGAAAGAGGGGGAGAGGAGGAAGGAAAGAGGGGCTGCACCCCTTGTCCAATTCGGACCAGAGGGGGGCTGCGCGCCTCCTTCCTTTCGGCCTCTCTCCTCAATTCCCGTATGGCCCAATAAGGCCCATATACTCCCCGGCGAATTCCCGTAACTCTCCGGTACTCCGAAAAATACCCGAATCACTCGGAACCTTTCCGAACTCCGAATATAGTCGTCCAATATATCGATCTTTATGTCTCGACCATTTCGAGACTCCTCGTCATGTCCCCGATCTCATCCGGGACTCCGAACTCCTTCGGTACATCAAAACTCATAAACTCATAATATAACTGTCATCGAAACCTTAAGCGTGCGGACCCTACGGGTTCGAGAACTATGTAGACATGACCTAGAACTATTCTTGGTCAATAACCAATAGCGGAACCTGGATGCCCATATTGGCTGCTACATATTCTACGAAGATCTTTATCGGTCAAACCGCATAACAACATACTTTGTTCCCTTTGTCATCGGTATGTTACTTGCCCGAGATTCGATCGTCGGTATCCAATACCTAGTTCAATCTCGTTACCGGCAAGTCTCTTTACTCGTTACGTAATGCATCATTCCGTAACTAACTCATTAGCTACATTGCTTGCAAGGCTTATAGTGATGTGCATTACCGAGAGGGCCCAGAGATACCTCTCCGACAATCGGAGTGACAAAACCTAATCTCGAAATACACCAACCCAACATGTACCTTCGGAGACACCTGTAGTACTCCTTTATAATCACCCAGTTACGTTGTGACGTTTGGTAGCACCCAAAGTGTTCCTCCGGTAAACGGGAGTTGCATAATCTCATAGTTACAGGAACATGTATAAGTCATGAAGAAAGCAATAGCAACATACTAAACGATCAAGTGCTAGGCTAACGGAATGGGTCATGTCAATCACATCATTCTCCTAATGATGTGATCCCGTTAATCAAATGACAACTCTTTTGTCCATGGCTAGGAAACTTAACCATCTTTGATTCACGAGCTAGTCAAGTAGAGGCATACTAGTGACACTATGTTTGTCTATGTATTCACACATGTATTATGTTTCCGGTTAATACAATTCTAGCATGAATAATAAACATTTATCATGGAATAAGGAAATAAATAATAACTTTATTATTGCCTCTAGGGCATATTTCCTTCACATCCATATGTGGTAGTCCATTTGAAATCTCTAAAAAGACAAATATTTAGGAACAAAGGGAGTATATGGGAATTATGCAATGCCATCTTCTTTAGCCAAGCATCATATACGTGAATCATGCAATGCCATCCTGTTTAGCCAGTCATCTATATGTGAATTGTATCGTGCCATATTTTTTCCATAATGTATTCCATTTGTCAACAATGTTTATACATTCATCTACTCTTCCTGTGCATCAGCCATTTGAGTCGGTCATGGGAAAATCTGGAGTGAAAACAAGGTCTTCTGAGCAGTCAGTGCTACCTGTCGATGCAGATTTCTTGCTAGTTACAGATAGCTCCTCAGAGGAGGATTCAGAGAGAGATGACCAGTCGTATTCCCCCCTCCCCCGAGGTGCATGCTCTAACTTGGCTGGGTTATATTGCTCATATCATGCATATGGTGTCTTGCATTGCCATGCCATCTGCTTAGATTAGACATGCTTTGTGTGAATTCCTCCTGTTTGCTTTCTATATCAGATATGTGAATTATGCAATGCCATGTCTTTCAGCTAGTTATCATACATGTGAATTATGCACCGCCATGGAGCCAGGCATCATATATGTGAATTATCTCATGCCATCTTTTTTTTCATTACGTATTCCATTTGTCGACAATATGTGTATATTGAACTACTCTTCATGTCTATCAGCCATTTGAGCCGGTTATGGAAAAATCTGGAGTGAAAACAAGGTCTTCAGAGCAGGCAATGGTACCTGTTGAAGCATATATCTCGATGGTTACAGGGAGCTCCTCAAAGGAGGATTCAGAGACAGATGACCAGTCCTATATCCCACCTGAGGTGTATGCTCTAAGTTGCAATGTTTATATTTCTCATATGATGCATATGGTGTCTTGCATTGCTTAGTTTAGACATCATATGCACAATTAAATTCTATCTACTTAGTTTAGAGATCATGCATGCGAGTGCCAGCTGCTTAGTATATGAATCAATTATGTCAATTATATCATGCCATCCTGTATACTTAGACAACATGTATGTGAATTATTTCATCCCAACCTATTTTAAAAAGACATCATATAGTTTTGTATGGCATCCTGTTTAGGTACTCATCATATGTTGAATTATGCCATTATATCCTGTTAAGTTATCCATCATATATCTGAAACTATGTCATGCTATCCTGTTTAGTTAGGCATCATATATGTGAAATTGTGTCATGCTGTCCTGTTTGGTTAGACAACATATATGTGAATTACCACATCTGTCTATCATACAATGTTTGTACGTTCAATTTCTTTTCTTGTTTATCATCCATTTGAATTGGAGGGGGTGATGGCAGTATCTAAGGGAGCAAAAACCCGTTCTTCACAAAAGACAGTGCTACCCGTTGATGCAGATAGAACCATGGTTGTATTGGCCCACAAACTAGCCCCACCACACATAATCGAGACTCTTCCAGATTGCACACTTACACTGTTGGGCAGAGAACCAGCTACAACCCATCTAACCGCAACCCCTGCGGATAGTAACCCACTTATAGTTGACAAAGCACCATGTCCACCACAGAGTACCCCCACACGAGCAGTTTGTAAAGCTACTGCAGTGCCCAAAGCACGAAGACCACCACAGCTAACCCAAACTCCACATTTAAAGCAGAAGAGCAACTATTCTCAGGTTAGATTCCGTAGCTATGGTCCATACTCCTTTGCTATTGCATCACTGTATTTACTCATACCAACTACTTTCAAATTTGAAGGATCCAATTGAAACTCCAATGGCACAACAGGTATGTTTTAAACCTATTTATTTAACTGGATTGCTATTCTAACTTCTTGCTCTATGTTGATTTCAGTTTAAGTTGTATAAACAGTTATGTTCTCATGTGATGCACATTACAAGTGCTGCCAATGATGTGTAGTTTCTCACACTTATATTCTGTCTATGCTGCTGTGTCTTAAAAAATATGAGTTGAAATGTGTCTCTATCTTGATTAGGGAACATAAACTAGAATGATATGGACAATACAGTGACCATAGTACATAGATATATGTTTGTTTCATGCTCTTATCCTGTCCACCTTACTACTGAACCGGTTTACCAAAATGAGTTTGGTATACTACAAGCTAAACCTGTGATGTGTCTGCTTGTTTCTCTTGTAGTATGCAAACAAAATATTGGAGAAGAGCACCCCACTATGCAACGGTAGAGAAAGTAATGCAGATAAGGTTCAAGATAGTGAGACAACCTTGTTGGTCTCCAAGAAAGGTGATAAAAACGATCTTGTAGACAGTGAGAAAACCCCACAGTCCTGCGTTGATGTAGTGTTCGAGTTACTGGCCAGTACCGCTGGCACAAGCTCTTCGAACTCGCTGCCTGAATCACTTCGGCTTCTTCAGTCTCAGCTACAAGCTGAAAGGCATCAGTCAGCTGTGTTGCTGCCAGAAACCGAAGGACTGAGGAAGTCCCTGTAGAATTCAGATGCGTACTTTCTTGTGGAATAGCAAGCGCTGGAGGATTTAAGCGCCAAACAAGAGAAAGTTAATACGCTTGCTAAGCATCTTGCCAGCATTATGGGTACCCAGGATATTGTCTCTTGAACTCTTCTGAAGTGGTTTCAGTTCTGGACTTGTTTTGCTGCGGCGTTTATATGCTGCTGTGTTCCCTATATTTGCACTGGTGGTGAACTTTGATGCCCAGTAGATGTAATATGTGTAATAGCCGTGATAGCCTAGCATAAGTTGCTTGCTTATTTATTTCCTTGTTGTCTTGTTTATTTGTTTGCTTGTAGTCAGTGCAGTTCTTTTTCCGCGGTTTGCTAGTGGCTGCAATAACCTATTTTTTAAAACTAGGCCACAATAACCATGGGCTAATATTTACTGTAGTGACACTGGGCCTCCTACGGGCCGTAGAAACAGTGGGCCTTCTACGGGCCGTAGAAACAGTAGGCCTTCTACGTTCTGTAGAAACATTGGGCCTTCTACGGGTCGTAGAAACAATGGGCCTTCTACGGGCCGTATCATCAATGGGCCTTATACGGGCCGTATGATCGATTGGCCAAACATGGGCCAATAATAGGCCGCATTATGGCCGTAAACGGGCTAGAGTTGGAATCGTCCGTTCATGGACCGACCATAACGGGCCATCGTTAATAGGCTGTATTTGATGACGCTATGAAAACGGCCCAATGTATTAACGGACCACAAACGGGCCGACTGTAACCACGGGCTGAATTTGGCCCACAAGCAGAAAATGACAGTAACGGGCCGTAAGTAAACGAATGCTCGAAATGAGCCCAAGAATAAATGGGCTCTGAGAAGGCCGAAAGATAACATGGGCTGGAAATGGCCCAACTGAATAACGGGCCCTTAATGGGTATAAAGTGATACACTGTTCATTACGGGCCAGTTTCACCACAGGCCGTTAATGGGTCTAAAGTGATACACTGTTCATTGCGGGCCAGTTTCACCACGGGCCGTTAATAGGCCAAGAGTTACATAGGGCCTCATATGGGCCGAAAGACGTCATGGGCCATACATGGGCCAGAAGTGAAAATGGGCTGGAATCATATTGGATGGCCCAGATGACGCTACTGGGCCTAATTTGGATAGGGCGTAACGGGCCTTGGGCTAGCGGGCTGTAAATGGGCTATATGTGAACATGCCGTTAACAGGCTTTCCATGGGCCGGCCCGTCACCTTTTGACCAAGTCAAACGGGCCGGCCTTTTCACAGGAATGGGCCTCTGTTGGGCCGTGCCACGTGTCGACGTATCATAGGCGCCTTCTGTCCAATGAGTGGATGACATCTGTCCCAACAACAAGCCGACACGTGTTTCCTCCAGCCAATGATGATTTTACACGTGGAAAATCCCCATTGGTCGGGGCTGTTAACGGGTTATCGGATCCAAAACCCGTCCCGATAGCTTAACAGCGTTCCGTTACGGTGGATGCCACGTGTCGGTCACCCTTGACGAAAGCACTTCTGTGAGGCGTGACTTATCATCATGGAAGTGGACACTTCCGTGATGATAATTTTGGTAATGTCATGGAACACTTCTACGACAACACATGTATGACTATCTTGATTCTGTCATAAATTTGTCATGGATGTACATGCATGACAAAAAACGCGACCTACTGTGACAAACACGTATCATCATGGAAGTGTATTTTCTTTGTAGTGTATGTACCCAAAATATCCTTTATTACTTGAAAGTTGTCAACAGAGCCCTGGAGAAAGACTATGCTATCATCTGAAAACAGAAGATGGGTCACCTGGGCTGGGGGCCAGTGTTCCAAAATGACACATGTTTTATAAGTTTATCATCTCGGGCTTTCTTCAAAAGTGCAGAGAATCCTTCCACACAAAAAAGAAACAAGGGTACAGAGGATTTCCTTGCCGTAAGCCTCGGGATGGAGTGAACAATCTAGATAGCCCACCATTTAGCTTCACCACAAAATTTGCCAACGTCACACACCTCATAATCATGGAGATCCATGCAGTGTCAAAGCCAAACTGAACTAACATCTGTTCGAGAAATATTCACCCCACCCTATCATATGCCTTCATCATGTCCAACTTAACCGCACATAATGGCTTCTTCCTCTTCCTCTTTCTGTTTCCATGTACAAACTCATAGGCTACAAATACATTGTCCGTGATTAAACGACCTGGCACAAAAGCACTTTGTTCCTCAGATATTAGAATTGGCAGTATAGACTTCAACCTGTTGGCCAATGATGTGTACTACTCAACCTTCTTCTTGTAGACTCGTGTTGGGCCTCCAAGCGCAGAGTTTTGTAGGACAGTAGTAAATTTCCCTCAAGTGGATGACCTAAGGTTTATCAATCCATGGGAGGCATAGGATGACGATGGTCTCTCTCAAACAACCCTACAACCAAATAACAAAGAGTCTCTTGTGTCCCCGACACATCCAATACAATGGTAAATTGTATAGGTGCACTAGTTCAGCGAAGAGATGGTGATACAAGCGTAATATGGATGATAGATATGGGTTTTTGTAATATGAAAATATAAAAACAGCAAGGTAAATAGTAACAAAAGTGAGCAAAAATGGTATTGCAATGCTTGGAAACAAGGCCTAGGGTTCATACTTTCACTACTGCAAGTTCTCTCAACTATGATAACATAATTATATCATATAACAATCCCTCAACGTGCGACAAAATTCAGTCCAAAGTTCCTATCGCGGAGAACATAAGATGAAATTGCTTGTAGGGTACGAAACCACCTCAAAGTTATTCTTTCCGATCAATCCATTGGGCTATTCCTATAAGTGTCACAAACAACCCTAGAGTTCATAGTAAAATAACACCATATAACACACATCAATCAACCCTAATGTCACCTAGATACTCCAATGTCACCACAAGTATCCGTGGGTCAATTATACGATATGCATCAAACAACTTCAGATTCATAATATTCAATCCAACACAAAGAACTTCAAGAGCACCCTGAGATTTCTATCGGAGAAAGGAATATGAAAACGTGCACCAACCCTTATGCATAGATTACCCCAATGTCACCACGGGAATCCGCAAGTCGATAACCAAAACATACATCAAGTGGATCAACAGAACATCCCATTGTCACCATGGATATCCCATCGCAAGACATACATCAAGTGCTCTCACATCCAAAGATTCAATCCAACATAACAAAACCTCAAACGAAAAGACTCAATTCATCACAAGGTAGAGAGGGAGAAACACATAAGATCCAACTATAGTAGCAAAGCTCGCGGTACATCAAGATCATGCCAAATCAAGAACATGAGAGAGAGAGAGAGAGAGAGAGATCAAACCCATAGCTACTGGTACATACCCTCAGTCCCGAGGGTGAACTACTCCCTCCTCATGATCATCGAGAGCGCCGGGATGATGAAGATGGCCATCGGTGATGGATTCTCCCTCCTGTAGGGTGCCGGAACAGGCTCCTGATTGGTTTTTCGTGGCTACAAAGATTTGCGGCGGCGGAACTCCCGATCTAGGTTTCTTTCTGGGGGTTTCTGGATTTATAGGAATGTTGGCGTAAGTTCACGTCAGGGGGGGTCCACGAGTCAGCGACAAGGCATGGGGCGCACCCTAGGGGGGTGGGTGCGTCCTCCACCCTTGTTGTTGACTCGGGGCTCTTCTGGACCAACTCTTGCGCTTTGGGGGATTCTTCTGGTCCATAAAAATCACCGCAAATTTTCAGCTTGTTTGGCTCCGTTTGATATTCCTTTTCTGCAAAACTCAAAAAGAAGGAAAAACAAAAACTGGCACTAGGTTCTAGGTTAACGGGTTAGTCCCAAAAATAATATAAAGTAGCATATAAATGCATATAAAACATCCAAGATGGATAATATAATAGCATGGAACAATAAGAAATTATAGATACGTTGGAGATGTATTGGCAACACCTTCGATGCAGTCTTATATAAGACATTGCAAAGACTAATTGGGCAGAATTGTGAGAGTAACTCCCGTGAGTTAACTTTCGGTATCATTACAATCACAGTAGCATTAAAAGCATCCGGTGCCGCCACTCCAGCAAGAAAATCTCGGACAATCCTACACACATCCTCCTTCACAAGCAACCAATGTCGCTGATAAAAGAGGGCCGACAGTCCATCAGGGTCAGGAGCCTTCGTTGGACCCATTTGGAACAATGCTAACTTGATCTCATCATCTGTAACAGGCGCCACTAGCTTCTGGTTCATGTCCTCTGATACAATGCTTGGTATATTATCAAGCAGTCCTTGGGCACCGACCGACCCTTCTGAGCTGAACAAGTTTTCATAGTACTTCGCCACCATCTCACGCATCTCCTCATCTACCGTGCGCTTTGATCCATCCTCTCGAATCAGCGCACACACCATGTTTTTTTTCTCTTTCCATGTGACGCTCTTCCCTGGAAATACTTTGTGTTCATATCCCCCGCCGCTAGCCAATCTACTCTCGATCTTTGGCGTTGCATCATCTCCTCGCGAGCATAGACCTCCCTTAGTTGTTCTTCAATGTCCACTACTAGGGAAAAGCCTAGCAGTAGCACCGGTTTTTGGCCTAGCAATAGTGCGGGGGACCACACTACTACTACGACGCTACAACTGAAGGTTAGTAGTAGCGTTGGTTTACCCGCGCTACTGCTATATCTACTTAGTAGTAGCGTGTCTTGCAGAAAGCGCTACTGCCGATTACTAGTAGCACGTCTCTCTGCCCGCGCTACTACTATTATTCCGTATTCTATTTCTTTTTTATTTTATGTCGTATTCATATACCATTATACAAGTTTTCATATAGTAACAATTTAGAGATTGTTTTTACATCATAATGAGTTATTCAATCACTGGGTGAAAGAACCATGGATTAGTTTCAAGTGGATGGATCCTAAGTGACCAAGTCATGGATTATCACGATAATCCATGACTTGGTCACTTAGGATCCATCCACTTGAAACTAATCTGTGGTTCTTTCACCCAATGATACAATAACGCATCATCATCATCATCATCATCATCATCATCATCACGATCATCATGATCATCATCATCGTCATATCATTAACAACTTATCATTATAATACATCATTGTCATATAGCAACTCCTCATGATCATCATTTTCGTCCATGAGACATCATATAACAACTTGGTCACTAGTCATAATCACAACTCGTCCTCCTCCTCATCATCTACTCTAACACATTGTACCTAGGACCTACTCCTCCCTTATAGGACCTATTACCCTCTCTAAGGTAAAATGGTATAAAACAAGATAGGCCCCGACTCTCCATTATGGAGAATGGAGACTATTCTGTCTCTAATTCTTGCGCTTCGCACAATGTTGGTTCCAAGTAGCTCCCTACGATTGTCCATACATTTTTTCCATGCTTTGATTGTCATGTCTTCATGGATTTTAGAAATCCGGTATGAACAATAGTGAAGCCTAGCAGGATGACCTGGCCGTAAGCTAATAATATCAAGGCGACCTTTCGAAAACATTAGATGAGGCACACAATCCTTCGGGATTTTCTGTTGAAAAACATAGTAATACCGTCATAGTTAGCAATGTAGTTTAGCTTTAGAAGAATTTATGCAAAAGATGCACGGATGTCATAATAGTAAAAAATCTTACCATGCCATCTCCATAGGTGTTACCATAGTTCAACACGTGCACTAGTGGCACATATTGACCATAATGTGCAGGAGTTTGATAATTGATATTGTAATTCTCAACATCAATAATAAATGAGATAAGATGATCTTTCTCCTGATAAGTTAATTCTGCGCCATCGGTGTAGTAGGTTATGTCTACCATCTTCCGTGTATTCTTTAAAGAATGAAAGTAAGCTATCAATCGAAATAAGCTATCAACTATTTTGAAACAAACAATATAAATTACTTAATAACTATGTTTGAGAAACTCACATAGCGGTAGAACTGCAAGCGTATCAACAAAGACCCAAATGTCCATATTCTCTTCGTCGATGTCAGGATCACCAAGATACAAGGTGATAAACATACCCTCATGAAAATCATACGTCTTGCAAAGTCCTTCCCAATTCAGGCAACCAAAATGGGATACGCTCTCAGAATTGTATAGATTTACAGCAAAATCATATCCATGATGGGTCCTTAGATGAACTATCTTTGTTTCCATACTTTCATGATTTTCAAAATCCATCCTTTCCAAGACATAGCGTCTTGCATAGCACGGGATAAGCTAGTCGAGTTGTAAAAGACAAAAATTACACATTGAAGAAGCAGAAGTCGTGCTTAATTACGAAAAAACACTTGTTGTCGTCATGTACCGTTTCAATATCGAAGGTCTCCTGGAGTTTAATACTGAAGCGCCGAACTTCTACTAGGTGAGGCCTATCGCACAGACCACGGTCATCGCCGTACCAGTCGCACTCCAGGAGCCTATCGTTGTCGGACGACATTTCCTATGTTCATAATTCAAAGATTGAACTTCTAAAACTAAATATATGTACTACAAAAACTAACCACTTGGGACACTCGATATTTCCTACATATTCTAGCACAAGTCATGCCAAAATTCACGAAAAATTCCGGCATGACCTTTACTAAAATAGAACATATCGAGCGCCTGAAATTTGCCGGAATGAAAATTAATCAACACTCCGGAAAAACATAGGCCACTCGGAGGTGTTCCCTACAAACATGGCCACTTGGGCAAGAACATATCCTATTTGAGCAACACTATTGAGCCATTTAGCTGAAAATATAAACATGGCCACTAGTTGCATTAAGTACTTACTAAATTATCTTATATATAATCCTAACATAACTAAATTAAGCACTACCTAAATAAACTAGTTCTATTAAGTACTTACTAAATAAACTAGTTCTATTAACCACTTACTAAATAAAATATACTCTATTCAAATACCTAAATTGAATTTTTTTCAATTCCATGCAAATAATCTACATTCTATTGTATTGAAAAAACAGTAAAAAAACTACATTATAGAAGAACCGATCAGTGAGGAGAGATGGAGGGAGCCAGTAGGGAGGAGGGCGAAGGAGGAGGGAGGAGAAAGGAGGAGGGGGTGGGAGGAGGGAGGAGGAGGAGGGAGGAGAGAGGAGGAGGGTGTCGGGGGGATGAACCCCAGGCAGGCAACGGAACCCGGATCCTTTTCAAAAACAGTAGGGCCAACATCGCCCCTCAAGCCGACCCATGCTTGGATAGGTCGCTCAGACCCGGCCAAGCCCCTCGACCCGGCCGAAATCTCCGACCCGGCCAAGCTCCTCGAGTTGGCCCCAACAACCAGCTCAAGGCAGCCGAACCCGGCACACCAAGACTTCCCCAACAAGCCAGCTCCACCCTTGGCGTGTTCCTCAACCCAACCATGGGTCAGCTCCCATCTCATCTAGGCCATACGATGGGACGAGTCTCCATCCATCGATGACCGAGGCAACAGTGCCCCGCCCATGCCTCTGGTCAGTCGGAGCGTGGCAACAGTGCCCCTCACCTGCCCACTGACCAGGGCCGGCGTGGCAACAGTACCCCCGTCGTCACTGCTGACGCCATCAAGCGGCGACCTGATAGAGCGTCACTGTAGCTAACTCGACTCGGCCACTCCCTGATGATCGACAAGACGACGAACAATGCCCCTAGGCAAGCGGGGCCTAACCCGGCCAACCACAAGCACCCGGCGGGTCCCAGCTTCCGGTTCCCAGACGCTGACAACACGGTCCTACGACCTTGTAACATTACCATTGTACCCTTGGGTGGTTGGCCTTTAAAACCCCCCAGGAGCCCTCATGCATATGGGCAAGCACGTAGTAACGTAGCCAACTGATCAGTAGAACACACATATAGGGAGAAGGAGCAGCCTAAGCCCTGGCCAACCTTCCTTCTTCCTCCATACAGCTCTAGGAGCAACTTTGTACTATCACACATCAACCACACTCAGCAGAACTAGGGGTATTATCTCTCCGGAGAGCTCTGAACCTGGGTATGTCTTGCGTCCCGCACTAGCTCATGCCAACCTCGCCTCTGGATCCCACCAGTGCCCTCGAGCCTCCTCCTCTCTTTAGCCATCCCATGGCATCTGCCATGCGCCCACCACGACAGTTGGCGCCCACCATGGGGCAGCTCGAGGTCCTGCCCGGGAGCATGCTTCAGACGGGGCTCCTCTCCGACTCCGACGAGCCCGTCACGCTGGCGGACAACATCGTCGACGCGCTCGCCGCCTCCTTCGCCGCGCTGCGCATCTTCGATGCGCCTGCGACCGACGAGTACCCCAGCGAGGTACTTGACTTTTCCGACTCCCCCCTCACCCTCGGCGGAAGCACTCCTGCGATGCAATGGACGTCCATGTGGAGGTCTTCGTCATCGGCACCGACGCTTCCTCCTCGTCGAGCGCGGCAAGGAAGGCCGCCAAGGCCAAGGCCGCAGCGGGTCGGGCCGCCTCGCCCAACCCATTGCACGCCGTGATGCACAGCCTTCACGTACGCATTGGCACCGACATCGACGCCTCCAACATCGCCGAGGCCTGGGACCTTGAGGAGAACCGCCAGCACCTGCTCGACCTGACTGAGACGCTCGTCGCCACGCAGCGTCGCCTGGATTCCGCTCAGCTGGAGCGCAACACCACCTACCGCTTCACGCCTACCGCGACCGAGCCAAGCCAGGTCGCCGATGTGCGAGCCCGGGGCGCCGCGATCGGCCGCGCCTTTGGCGCCATCCCGCCCATCTACGAGACTCCCATGAAGAACATGCGCGCTGCCCAGGCGGCCGTAGTCGGCCTAGGCCAGCTCACGGGCGAGGAACTGAGGGAGCGCATCAAGTAGATGAACGACCTCCTCGACACGGCCAACACGCAGCAGGACTGCCTCAATCAACTCACCAAGCCGGCGGGATCCGACTCCACCCGCGCTCGCGAGCCCGGCGATCATCAGCACACAGCGTCATCACCACCCGGCGAGGCACACTCTGGCCGCACCCGGACCCGGTGCGACCCGTCCCCGACGGCCGCCGGCAGCTTGGGCGATGAGCTGACCCCGGAAAACCGATGCGGACCCGACCACCCCGGCCGGCGTCCGGCTCCAACCGACCTGGCCCCCCGTGGCCCAGTCGCCAACCGACTCGGGGCACGCGCCATCGACGACACCGACGCTCGCCACCGCCTCGGCCGGCTCACTTTCTCCCTGGAGATGGAAGAGAGCGGCGCCATCGGGCCGGCGTGCTTTGGCCCACAAATCCGAGATGAGCCCTTTCCCAAAGGGTTTACTCTCCCCCGCGACACCCCAAGTACAACGGAACCATGAAGCTGGATTACTGGCTCACCGACTACACCACCGCCATCGGCATCGCAGGCGGCAACCACCGACTCGCCATGCGCTATGCGCCGCTCATGCTCCAAGGGTCGGCCCGCACCTGGTTGAACAGTCTGCCGATGGACAGTGTCAACACGTGGGTTGATTTCGAGCAGGCCTTCGTCTACAACTTCACGGGGACCTACCGGCGACCCGGCCGCCCCAGCCAGCTCGGTATGTGCGTGCAGGGGCCGACGGAGACCGGCCGCGAGTACCTCGCATGCTGGACTGAGCTCCGGAACAGCTGCAAGGGCGTCCACGAGGTTCAAGCAATCCAGTACTTCGTCAACGGGTGCCGAGCCGGCACCCTCCTCAAGCACAAGCTCTTGCGCTTCGAGCCGGCCACCATGGCCGCGCTCATGGTGACAACGGACAAGTACGGCAACGCCGACTCCGCCATGAAGATCCAGCTGGCACTGGATGAAGCCGGCAAAGCAAAGCCGGTTCCCCCTCCGAAGCCGGCCGACATCAGCACAACCAGCAGAACAACAAGCGCAAGGCCGACCAGCCGGCTCAACACTATGACAACCGGCTCGTCACGGCCACCGAGCCCGCAACCGACCCGGCCGCCAAGCACCAGCAGACCAGCTAGGCGGCATGGCAGCCCGCCATGAGCTTCGAAGAGATGCTCGACGTACCCTGCAAGCACCACAGCAGCGCAAGGCCATCCACGCACACACTTCGGTAGTGCGGCATCACCAAGCGCATAATGAAGGGCTACGTCCCGCCTCCTCCATCTCCGGCTCCGGGCGCGGGTCAGCCGCCTCCGCCTCCTCCGCTGCCCCCAGCCGGCGGTGCCATGTGCGATGACATCTACCCAGATCAGAAAGCAGCCTACGTCACCTTCACCAGCATCGGTGACGACAAGCACGACGAATGCCTCCTTCGGCAGGAGGTGAACACCGTCATCCCGGCCAAGCCGGAGTACATGCACTAGTCGGACCGCCCAGTCACATGGACCCAGGAAGACCACCCGGCTGTTATGCTGAATCCGGGTGGCTACGCCCTCATCTTCAATCCCACCATCGTCGCGCCTCGGCGCACGTGCAAGTTTTCCCGAGTCCTCATCGATGGCGGCAGCAGCATCAACATCCTCTACCACGACACCATGACCAAGCTCGGCCTCACGGCCAAGGATCTGGAGCCAACCCGGACGATCTTCCACGACATCATTCCCGGCCTCTCCTGCTCTCCCATCGGCCAGGTCCGACTCGACATCCTGTTCGACGACAGCAATCACTTTTGGCGCGAACCGACCTGGTTCGAGGTGGTGGACCTATCCAGCGCGTACCACACGCTGCTGGGCCGACCCGCGCTCGCCAAGTTCATGGCGCCCCCACTACGCTTACCTGAAGATGAAGCTGCGGGGCCTGAAGGGCCTCATCACCATCGCCGGCGACTACTGCAAGTCCCTAGAAGGCACCCGAGACGGTGCCAAGCTGGCCGAGTCGCTGGTCATAGCCAAGGAGCGGCGCCAACTCGACCGGATCGTCGCCCTGGCTAGCGAGACATCAGCCGCACTGATCCCAGCCGAGGAGCCGGCTGACGAGGCCGGCTTCAAGCCCTCCAAGGAGACCAAGAAAGTGAAGCTGAACCCGGAAGACCCCAGCTGCAGCAAGTACATGGTCATAGGCACGCGCCTCGACAACAAATAGGAAGGCGAGCTCGTTGACTTCCTCCGTGAGAATCAGGATATTTTTGCATGGACCCCAAAGGACATGCCGGGTATCCCGAGGAAGTACGCCGAGCACAAACTCCATGTCCACAAGGATGCCAAGCCTGATCGCCCGCCCCTACGACGTTTCTCCGAAGAGAAGAGAAGAACCATCGGTGAAGAGGTCGCCAAGCTTTTGGCGGCCGGCTTCATCATGGAAGTGTTCCACCCCGAGTGGCTGACCAACCCAGTCCTTGTCCTGAAGAAGAACAACACCTGACGCATGTGTATCGACTACACTATCCTGAACAAGCCTATCCCAAGGATCCGTTCGCCCTCCCACGGATCGACCAAGTCATCGACTCGACCACCGGGTGCGAGCTCCTGTCCTTCCTAGATGCTTACTCAGGCTACCACCAGATCAAGCTGGACCCGGCCTACGCCCTAAAGACGTCCTTCATCACGCCCTTTGGGGCGTATTGCTACATCACCATGTCATTCGGCTTAAAGAACGGCGACGCCACCTTCCACCGCTGCATGCAGAAATGCTTGCTACCGCAAGGCCGCAACATCCACGTTTACGTAGACGACATCATGGTGAAGACCAAGCAGCACCTCACTCTCCTCGAAGACCTGAAGGAAAATTTGCCAACCTGCGCGAATACAAATTCAAGCTCAACCCGGAGAAGTGTGTTTTCGGCGGCTCGGCCGAAAAGCTACCCGGCTTCCTCGTCTTGGAGCACGGCATCGAGGCGAACCCGGAGAAGATCAAGGCCATCGAACACATGCGCAAGCCGGCTCGGCTGTGCGATGTCCAGAAGTTCACTGACTACTTCGCCTCAGTCAGCCGGTTTCTCAGCCGGCTGGGCGAGAGGTCCTTGCCCCTGTACTAGCTGATGAAGAAGATGACGCCGTTCAAATGGAACGACCAGGCGGACAGGCCTTCCGGGATCTCAAGCGCATGATCTCCACCGCACCAGTCCTGGCCGCGCCGGCCAAGAAGGAGCCGTTGTTGCTCTACATTGCCGCAACCTCACGGTCGGTCAGCATGGTGATGGTGGTCGAGCGACCAGAGAAGGGCAAGGTCCAAGCCCTCCAGCATTCGGTCTACTACCTGAGCGAGGTGCTCTCCGCCTCCAAGCAGAACTACCCGCACTACCAGAAGATGTGTTATAGCGTGTACTTCACCGTCGAGAAATTGAAGTAGCACTTCCAAGAGCATGTTGTCACCATGATCAGCACACCTCCCATCGGCGAGATCATCGGGTGCCGGGACGCTTCTGGCCGGGTCGCCAAGTTGGCACTCGAGCTAGCCGGCCACACCATCCTCTACGAGCCCCGCACCACGATCAAGTCCCAGGCCCTGGCCGACTTCCTCGCCGACTGGACCGAGACCCAGTAC
Source organism: Triticum dicoccoides (assembly GCF_002162155.2). NCBI lineage: Eukaryota > Viridiplantae > Streptophyta > Magnoliopsida > Poales > Poaceae > Triticum > Triticum dicoccoides. Next base: position 30,768,988 of record NC_041393.1, read on the forward strand.
CTGCTGCCACCGCTGGACTCAACGCACTAGCGCATGCACTTCGACGACTCCAAGATGCGACTCGGCCTAGGGGCCGGCATTATGCTGTCTTCCCCGAAGGGCGACCGACTTCGCTACACACTCCAGACCCACTTCGCCGCCTACAACAACGTTGCCGAGTACGAAGCCCTTGTGCATGGCCTCCGGCTTGCCAAGGAACTCGGCATCCAACACATGTTGTGCTACGGTGACTCAGATTTGGTGGTGCAACAGTGCTCCGGTGAGTAGGACGCCCGCGACCCCAACATGGCAAGCTATCGCTTCCTCATCCAGAAGCTGTCCGAATTCTTCGAGGGCTGCAAGTTCCTCCACGTCCCACGCGCGGAGAATGAGGCAGCCGACATGCTCGCCAAAATCGCCTCGTCCCGGCAGTCCATCCCATCCGGCGTCTCCCTCGAGCAGCTGCACAAGCCGTCTGTCAAACCGTCTCCGGACTCCGAGTCCATCCATGTCCCGGACGACCCGGTCGCACCTCAACCCGGATCGGGGACTTCTGAACCCGGCCGGGGGACTGCCGAACCCAGCCCGGGGACCGCCGAACTTGGTCCGGGGGCTGAAGCCGTCAACCCGGCCACAGTCGCCCTCGACCCGACCGCCGCCATCCCTGACCCGGGGGCTGCTCAGCTCGGCTCGGGGGCCGCCGACCCAGAAGCTGTCCTGGTAGCTGTCTACGCTGTGGTGACAACCCCGTCTTGGGCCCTGCCCATCTTAGAGTTCCTGGAGAACGGGGCCCTCCCCATGGACAAGATCGAGGCCCGACAGGTGCAACAGCGAGCGTCTGCCTGCATCATCATTAACAGCGATCTTGTCAAGTGCACTCCACCGGCATGTTCCAGCGCTGCGTTGAGCAAGACCAAGGCATTGAGATCCTCCTTGACATACACCAGGGCGAGTGCGGGCACCACGCCGCCTTGCGGTCCCTGGTGGCCAAGGCTTTTCGCCATGGTTTCTACTGGCCTACGGCCCTCCAAGACGCCGAGTCACTCATCCTCAAGTGCGAGGGATGCCGACGCTTCAGCAATTGTAGCCACCAGCCGGCGTTACCACTCCGGACCATCCCGATCGTCTGGCCCTTCGCGGTCTAGGGACTTGACATGGTGTGGCCCTTCAAAACCGCCCGAGGCGGCATGACGCATTTGCTGGTGGCAGTGGACAAGTTCACTAAGTGTATCGAAGCACGACCAATCAAGAAGCTGGACGGGCCGACGGCCGTCCGGTTCATCAAAGACATCACAGTACGCTACGACATGCTGAACAACATCATCACGGACAACGGCACCAACTTCGCCAAGGGCACGCTCACGCAATACTGCTCCGTCTCCGGCATCCGCCTCGACCTGGCCTCCGTTGCACACCCGCAGTCCAACGGGCAGGTCGAGCGGGACAACGGCCTCATCCTACCCGGCATCAAGCCGCGGCTCGTCGAGCCGCTCAGCCGCTCACCCGGTAGCTGGCTCGACGAATTGCCGGCCGTCCTCTAGAGTCTCCGAACCATGCCAAACCGGTCGACCGGGTTCACCCCGTTCTTCCTCGTCTATGGAGCCGAAGCTGTTATCCCGACCGATGTCGAGTTCGACTTGCCGCGTGTCACGATGTACACTTAAGCCGAAGCCAAGGAAGCCCGCGAAGACGGCGATGACCTACTCGAAGAAGCACGCCTCCTAGCACTCAGCCGTTCGACCATCTACCAGCAAGGCCTGAGGCACTACCACAACAAGAAGATCAAGCCCCTCACATTCTGCGAGGGCGACCTCGTCCTCCGACTCGTCCAAGAGCAAGCCGGACAACACAAGCTGTCCCCTCCATGGGAGGGCCCCTTCATCATTAGCAGGGCCTTGTGCGATCGCAACGCCTACTACCTCATCGACGCTCGCAAGTCAAACAAGCGCAAGAGGGACACCGCCGGTGAAGAAACGACCCGGCCGTGGAATGCGGAACTCCTCCACCCATTTTATAGTTAGCCGTACGAATGTATGTATCGCTGCCTTTTGTAATCACATGAAACTATGGAGCCCCCGAATGACGCTCAGGGGCTGCCCTTTTCCAACCAAGTTATTATGTCTCCTGCATTTGCGCATCACTTTGCTCTTAAACCCGGCCACCGGTCCGACTCGCTCGACCTGGGGGCTCGGGGACTGGCCGGCTTGGTCGCCACCCACCGCCTTCCTTGGTGATTTCTGATGCATGAAGGACGCCGTGGCCCCCCACTTCGCCCTAGGCCATAGAACCGGCTTCGGCTGTCGGCTGGCAAGCACAATAGACCAAAGCACCAGCACGCATCAGACACTAAGTCAAAGGTTGCCGAGTCGCCCAACCCGGCCCGTCAATTTAAAAGGCCGCACAACCGGCTGCTTGCCAACCGGCTCCGCCGGATTGCCGCCAGCCGGCCCAGTGGGTGTTTCGCTCGTGCTCAACATTTTGAAAGCCTAAGTACTGCGCGCTCCTCTCAAAAAAACTGAACTCCTTGTCACGGACCGGAGCCTCGGCCATCAGACTCG
>NC_041393.1:30771800-30831203 GCF_002162155.2 Triticum dicoccoides
AACGGCTCAAAAAGCAAAAAGCAAAAGCACAGGCATCCATGAAATATACACATTACAAAATATCAGAGGACGGGCCCATGGCCAGAGTTCATTACACCAAGAAATCCCCACTGGGTGGGTGGACCTGCTACCTAACAGAAATTTTCACTAGGACATAACAAGGCAGCCTCAGGCATCTCCAGCGCCGGGTCGCGCAGCTGATGGCCCCCCCGTGGCGGCCTCCGGGTCCGCCGAAGTGCCAGTGTCTTCCTCCTCGGCGCTCCCGCCGCGGTAGACGTCCATCTCCTCGGAGCTGCCCTCTGGGTCGTGCAGAAGCAGGCTGTAGTTATTGCCAGGCATGACTCCACCATCTTCCACCCGCTCTGGGTGTAACTGTCATGGAAGGCAAACCCGGCGATGTAGCTGGCCCAGGCAGCGATCCGCCCGGCCTGCGCCTGCAGTTGCTCCTCCGAGCCGACCCACTGGCCCATCAACGCATCCAGCTATAGGTCGGGGTGCCAGGACACCGCAAACCTGATCAGCATCTCGGCACCGGCACGGGCGGCGAAAACGCGCCACTCATGGAGCCGGTCCGGCCCCATCTCCAACCAGCGTGCTAGCCGCGTGAAGCTGCTCGGTGCAACAGAGCCCGGCCACAAGGCCGCCATCATCACCGTGCCGGCCTAAGAGAGCCGCCCCATCTGATCGCCCAAGACCTGCAGACGAGCCTCGGTGACGGTCATGATTTCCGGGAAAGTCCAAGCGACCTGCGGGTTGGTCTCGGAGCCAACGACTCCCAGCGGGTTGCGCTAAAAGCGGACGGTCTCTTCCGCCAGCTGGTGCATCTCCGGGAAGGCCCCTGCCAGAAAATGAAGCAAGTCAGAAAAAAAGCACCAAGGACAAGAAGTCGGGATCCCAACCCGGCAGAACTCAAGAAAAGCACTTACTGGAGAAGGATTCTTCCAGGTGCTGCGCTTCAAGCAACGTACCGCGCTGCTGTCAATCAATGGTGCGGTCACGCTCCTGGAGCGTCTTCTGCAAGTCGGCCACCTTGGCAAGGGCCGCATTCAGCTCGGCGTCCTTGTCCTCGGCCGCCTTCTCAGATGCTTTGCGGCAGCGGGTCTCCTCCTGACGGGCCTCCTCTGCCGCGGCCATTTGCCCTTTCAGGCGCTCCACCTTGGCCTGGAGCTGGCCCTTGTCATCGGACAGCTTGCCGCGTTGCTAGTTCACCTCGGCCAGGGCCCGCTGTGCCTCCACCATGTTGGCGGCTTCTGCCTTGAGGTGCTCCACCTCGGCCTCAAAACGACTCTTGTCGCCCGCCAGCTGCTCCTGCAGCCGGCTGGCTTTGTCGAGCGCCTGCCAGGCCACCGCTGCCTCCGCCTTCGCTTGCGCCACCTCGGATCCAAGTCGGTCGGCATCGGTGACAAGCCGATCGTAGTGGAGGCCGGCCCGAAACAGCCGTGTCGGTGGGAAACGACACCTATGGGATCACAAGAATCCCTACTACGGTTGCGAGGCACGGGGTTGTGAGAAGAGCAAGATGAGTAGCTAGCACAAGGGTCGTTTACCCAGGTTCAGGCCGCGAGGATGCGTAAAACCCTAGTCCTGCTTTGGTGGATGTATTGAGTGTTCTTGAGCTCTCGAACTAGCTATGGGTACTACCTGGTTCGAGAGAGCCGAATCCTTTTCCTGTATGCCATGGGCCCCCTTTTATAGGCGAAAGGGGCTGCCACAGTGGCACACAGGAGGTGGAAAGGCCTACAGTGTTGCGAGCTTATCGCTCGTATTACAGGACAAGACACATTTAATGCGTGGCTTAGGTGTCCCTTCACTTTATTGGGGACGGGAGCAAGGCCCGTCCCGTCCGTCGCCGCTCCTCCTTGCTTCGACACGCGCCCTGGCCAGCGATGCATGCGGCGCCATGTAGGCAGGCAAGCAGCTGAGGTGGCACGATGGTGGAGCCTCCACGAAGATTTGCATGCCGCCACGCAGGTGTGTGCTGAGTGGGCCTGGAAGCTGCAAGTTGCCACGCAGGTGCCTTCCCAGCATGTTGGGCTGGCAGCTGCATGCGAGCGACGATGGGAATCTGGTTGGTGAGGGCCTGGCAGCGGCCCTGCTATTGCTTCTGGCAAGGGTCTTGCCGGGTGGCCCGGCAAAGGTCCTGCCGTGGTGCGCTGGCGTCCCCGGCAAGGGTCTTGCCGGGGGTCTTGTGGGTTTTCCTTGATAAGAATCTTGACGAGGATTGTTGCTCTCCAGTCCTTATCTGATCTTGAGTATTCTTTGTCTTCACAAAGATCTGCATGCCACCATGGAGGTACCTCCCGAGTCCTGGCCCAACGTGGTTGCTGGCGTTGGAGACCGTGGGCGGGCTGCCGCAGCAAGGGGCTTGCCGGGGCTGCTAGGGTTTCCCCCGGCAAGGGCCTTGCCGGGGGAACCTACTTCATTCGTCTGCACTTTGTAGCCTTGGTCCTTGGTGTTGCCTCGTTTGTCTTGTGTCTTTGGCTTCTCTCTGGCTTTCCTCCTTTGCCCTCCTATGCGTGGCCGCGACGTGTGGCTCTGACTGCCCGTGCACAAGTAAAGGGGTCAAAAGGAGAGCCCCTACTTTTGTACACCGACAGGCGCCCTCGGGCCTGGGCCAGACAAGTGCGACACGTTGTTGGGCCAGGCCCAGAACGGTGCGCGGGCAGGCGGGGCGGATTTTACCGCGGTAACTGCTCTGTCTACTGTGCTTCCCCATGATCCGCGTTGAACGCGCGACGTGGGGGTCGTGCACGTGTGCACGTTCCGAAGCATGCTGGCATCATCTTGTGGCGGATAGTAAAGAGGCGGCTCGCGTGTCTCTTCGAGACCGCAGGGCCGCTGCTCATTTACCAACCTTACTTGGGAACCGTAGCTCCACGCGCCCCATTGCGCCCATCCCTTGCGCCACGTTCGCTACATGCACGACGTAGAGCGAATGATAGGTGCACGGAATACGGAAAGTCACGCGCGTGGGTCGATTCCCATGCACTTTCAATGGAGCGGGGAGGGCGGTCGACGGCCCCGCCTGCTGTCACTTCAACGGGCTGGATTGGCTGAGAGGGGGCGGCCGAGCCTCGCCCCTGCCCCTTTATAAAGAGGGAGCGGGAGGAACGGCGCCTCTCAATCCTTTGTCATCTACCTCTCTCCATCCCCGCTTCCTCCTTTCTTTTGTCATGGCGAGGGGGCGTGGTGATGCTTCATCTGTGGCGGCGAGGGTCTTGGCTTGACAACGCATTGCCCCTCCTCAAGAGCTCATAGCGGCAGAGCCCGCCGTTAGAGGGAGGGGGAGGGGGTGAGGTCGAGGCCGTCGGGGTGCTTGAGGGAGAGGAGGACAGGGCGGTAGATCGGCCTCGCCTCCGCCAGCGGCCCCTCCTCCAGTGGAGGGCCACGTCGGGGATAATCCTTGCAAGTTCTTCATCAGGTTACGCCAGCCGCCGTGCCGTCGTCTTCGTCTCCCGACTCCATTTGCGCGGGAGATGGAGCTAGATCCGCCGCAAGCGTTGCAGCGGCACATGAGGGGTTGTGGGAACAGCGGCACGTAGGCCGATGTCAAGTTCCCCGCCCCTCACGTCATGTATCTTCGCCGAGGGTGGAAGACCTTCGGCCGCGTCCAAAACTTGATAGCGGGGCTCGTTCTCCTCTTCAAATAAATGGAGAATGGCCTGCTCTCCGTTAAGGTCTTTGGAGATCTTGGGACTCGCTTGAAGTGCTGCATGGAGAGCTCCGACGATGGAAACACTTCCTCAAGCGAGAGTGATGAGGAGGACAGCGGGGCAGATGACGAGGACGAGTCCGACTAGGCGTCGGATGCCCCGCGCCTGGGCGGGTGCAGCAGCAGCAGCATCTGCACCTGGCCGCTCCTCTGGTGGGTCCTGCCGGGGGAGGGGCCAGCCTCTCGAACATCCCAGGGCCGTCTCCTTGGGTGGCTGGCGTAGGGAGGCCGGAGAAGGCGAAGAAGGCGGGTGGCGGGCCGTCAAGTCGGAGTATGCAGGCACCGACGCCTTCATAGCGTATTGACGGACCGCTGCCTCATCTTCCAGCTCTCCCTCCAGTGCCACCACTGCCAACCCTCTCCTAGGCGACCGCCGACATGTTCTCCTGGCGCCTTCTGCCCTTCGTTCCTCGCTTAGGCGCCCCTTTCTCCCTTTTTCGCTTCCTTGACCTGCCTCCTGAGGAGAGGGACAAGAAAGGGATTATGTGCATCTTATCTCTTTTTAGTCTTGTTAGCCTTCGGGCCTTTGTTAACCTTAGAACTTGTAATCCCCTTGCTATGTTTTTCATTTCGTATGAACCGTACCTCTACGGGATGTTTTTTAATGAAAAAGGGATCTTTTCCGGGTTTTTCATTCACGGGTGGAACCCACGACAAGGAGCGAATCCTCGTTATTTTTTAAGATAAAAGTTTTTCACCAGGCAACAGGCCTTGCCGTCCCCTCACTCTGCTCGACCTTTCTCACGCCCTTGGCGGAGGCAGGGATGAGGTGGGCTTAGGCTCCTCATTCCTCTTCTTTGCTACCACTGCTACGACCAAATTCAGACCCAAGGGATAATCCTTGGGTGCCGAAAAAGGGGAGCACGGTAGCTTAGAAATAAAAACGAGGTTTCACATACCCCAGTCCATAATGAAATGCATGATAGAGGCCAAAAGACTTATCTAGATCTGCAGCCCTCGAGAACCTTGTCTCACCGTGGATGGATCCTTGTACGTGCAGCCCCTGGCAACTTTGGCTTGCCGGGGCATCGTCCGTTCTCTTCTCCCAAACAGCTCGGCAATGATGCTTATGTGCCCTGCGAACCAAAGAGGGCAGAGGAGAATAGATAGTCGCTCACTCGACCTCTAAGCTAGGGGTTAGCCGCTACCAAGAATTATCAACCCTAACCGAGGAGGAGACTCAACCTAGCATGCATGCTATAACTTAGGGCACCATCGCTTCGTTTATTTATGCTCAGGGTCTGCGCCTGGCTTTGTACAAAGGGTTACATGCCTTGCCGGCAAGGCTTGTACAAAAGGGTGGCTTGCCGGGAGGCCCGGCAGCCGCGCCTTATGGGTAAAACTTACGAAGATTCTCGATGTTCCAGGAGTTGCTCACTGGAATGGGATCTTCGGTCTCCAGCCAGACTGCGCCGGGCCTGGTGACTCGTGTTACCCGATAAGGGCCTTCCCACTTTGGTGTCAACTTGTTGGAATTCTTGGCTGACTGAACGTGCCTAAGAACAAGGTCGCCTTCCTCAAAGCTCCGGGCATGAACCTTTTGGCTATGGTAGTGGCGTAAGGCTTGCTGGTAGCGTGCTGCTCTCACAGCCGTCCGGAGACGATCTTCCTCAAGGAGAGTCGCGTCGTCTTGCCGCAATCGCTCTTGCTCAAGCTTATCATAAGCGAGCACTCGAGGTGACCCGTATATGAGTTCCATGGGGAGAACTGCTTCTGCCCCGTAGACCAGGGCAAAGGGTGTCTAGCCGGTGGCTCGATTTGGTGTCGTTCTGATCGACCAAAGAACCGCCGGCAACTCGTGAATCTAGCGCCTTCCACTCTTGCGCAGCCTGCCAAAAGTATTCGTTCTTAAGCCTCACAGAACTTCAGCATTGGCTCTCTCTGCTTGGCCGTTGCTTCGTGGGTGTGCCACGGAAGCAAAACAGACCTTGATGCCGAGATCCTCAATGTATTGCATGAAGGCATGGCTTGTGAACTGTGTGCCGTTGTCGGTGATGATCCGGTTGGGTACCCCAAAACGGCATACTAGTCCCTTGAAGAACTTGATGGCTGACTGTGCTGTCACCTTCCTCACTTCTTCCACCTCTGGCCACTTTGTGAACTTGTCGATTGCAACGTACAAGTACTCAAAGCCCCCGACGGCACGGGGGAAGGGGCCCAATATGTCGAGGCCCCAAACCGAGAAGGGCCAGGAGAGAGGGATGGTTTGAAGGGCTTGAGCTGGTTGATGAAGCTTCTTTGAATGGAACTGGCACTCTTCACACTTGGTTACTAGTGCCGTCGCATCCTGGAGAGTCGTGGGCCAGAAGAAGCCTTGCCGGAAAGCCTTGCTGGCAAGGGCCTTGACTCTATGTGGGAGCCACATATGCCTCCATGTATCTCTGCCAACAGCTTTAGTCCTTCCTCCCGGGAGATGCACTTCAGTTTCACCCCATTCGGTCTTTTTCTGTACAATACATTGTCAACGAATTGGTACAGAGTAGACCGGCGGGCTACTCTTTCTGCCTCTTCCTGCTCCTCAGGAAGCTTTCCTGTTTGGAGGAATCGGACGGTGTGCTGCGCCCATGCCGGAGCCTGTGGCTCGACGACAAGGACCAAAGGCACCCCTTCTTCCACGGGAGCGACCGTCCCTACGGCCATGGCTTGTGGCCCTGCCGGAGTTGGTTGCCCCGCGGCAGGATCGGCATCCACGACTGCGGCTCCAGGGAGCTCGGTGGGGAAGTACTTGCCGGAGCCTAGCTTCCTCCGCTTGTTCTGCCCGGTTAACGGTTCAATGGATGGTTGGGTTAACTAAAGCACAAAAGTACCTGGTTCCATAGGTAGCTTGAGGGCAGTGCGCTTTGACAGGTAGTCGGCGATGTCGTTCTCCGTCCGAGGGACGTGCACTGCTTGTATACCGTCAAAGCGCTCTTCCAGTTTCCCCACCTCATCTACGTAAGCTTCCATCAACGGGCTCTGATAATCTTTATTGATCTGCCTGACGGCGAGCTGTGAGCCGCCCCTGACGATGAGCTTTTTGACTCCGAGGTCCGCCGCGATCCTAAGACCAGCAAGCAAACCCTCATACTCGGCAGTGTTGTTAGTTGACATCTCCCGGGGAAAGTGCATTTGGATGACATACTTGAGGTGCTCTCCGGTGGGTGTGACAAGAAGCACACCAGCACTGGCGCCTTGCAGCGAAAAAGCCCCATCAAAGTACATGATCCAGTTGCGGCTCGTTTCCTTGTCGGGGAGAGTGCTCTCCTGTACCTCTTCGTCTGGTGTCGAGGTCCATTCTGCAACAAACTCCGCCAAGACTCTTCTCTAAATCATCGAGGTACTTTCGAACTTTAAACCAAAACTTGATAGCTCCAAGGCCCATTCCACGATCCTCCCCATGGCATCTGGGTTATGCAGTATTCGTTGCAATGGGAGGCGGGTGACCACCGTGATCTCATGCACTTGGAAGTAATGGCGCAGCTTCCTCGAGGCCATAAGGAGGCCGAAGAGCAGCTTTTGCACACCTGAGTACCTCGACCTAGCCCCGTGTAAGAGGGAGCTGACGAAGTAAATAGGGTGCTGCACCATTTTCTTCTTTTGCGCCACTTCACCCGGTCGCACGGACCCTGTTGTACAGGCATCAGCTCCTGCCGGGGACTCAGTCTTGCCGGGACCGAGCCCTGCCGGGGAGGGTTCTGGCTCGTCATCCATCAACTCTGCTTCTGCCGCTGCCTCTTCATCAACCTCTCTCTGCGCCACTAGTGCGGCGCTAACCACCTGATTCGTCGCTGCTAGATATAGCAGCAACGGTTCTTGTGGTTTGGGCGCAACCAACACCGGGGCAGAGGAGAGGTACTTCTTCAAGTCTTGCAGCGCTGCCTCGGCCTCTGGGGTCCACTCCACTAGGCCCGTGTTCTTCAAGATCTTGAAAAAGGGAAGGGCACGCTCCACGGACTTGGAGATGAATCTGCTCATGGCGGCCACGCAACCAGTGAGCCGACGCACATCCTTGATCCGCTTGGGTGCCTTAATCTGCTCGATGGCCATGATCTTATCTGGGTTTGCCTCGATCCCGCGCTGCGACACAAAGAACCCGGGAAGCTTGCTGGACGGAACTCCGAAGACACACTTCTCAGGGTTCAACTTGAGGTTGATCTTGCGCAGGTTTGCAAATGTTTCCTCCAGATCTTGCACTAGTGTTGCTTTGTCCTTGGTTTTGACCACTATGTCATCCATATAGGCTTCCATATTTCTATGTAGCTGGGGCTCAAAACCAATTTGGACCGCTCTTGCAAAGGTTGAGCCAGCACTCTTCAACCCGAAAGTCATCCGTAAAAAGCAATACGTACCACATGGGGTGATGAATGCTGTCTTCTCCTCGTCCTCTTTTGTCATGAAGATCTGGTGGTATCCCGAGTAGGCGTCAAGGAATGATAACAAGTCGCACCCAGACGTGGAGTCAACAATCTGGTCGATGCGCGGTAACGGCAAGGGATCCTTTGGACAAGCCTTATCACTACTAGGGAAAACCCTAGTAGTAGCTCAGGTTTTGGGGCTAGCAGCAGCGCGGGTGGCCGCGCTACTAATAAGGCGCTACAGCTAACTTATAGTAGTAGCGCGGCCCTTACCCGCGCTATTACTGTTGACGATATCAGCAGTGCTTTTTATGAACGCGCTACTATTACCTAGCTGTAGCAATTTCGTAGTCCCTCGCTACTGCTATATCTTTCATCATTTTCCCCCTATACCCCTTTCCCTTTCAGTTTCCCTTTCAGATACTAGATACAAGGTACCGCTAGTAGATATCAAATTCATAAACCATTACTGGGTAGTACTCCCTTCGTTCCAAATTACTCGTCGTGGTTTTAGTTCAAACCACGACGAGTAATTTGGAACAAAGGGAGTACTAGATAACAATTTCATGCATAGTCAACATGCATCCTCAAGCAGTACAAGGTCATATCAACGGCGATCATCATATGTAGTTCTAGATGATATCGACGACGATCATCATATGTAGTTCTAGATGATATAGCCACACACACATATGTAGTTCTAGATGATATAGCCACACACACATATGTAGTTCTAGATGATATCGAAGACAATCATCATCCTCAAGCCTGGGCGGTTGGTGTTCCTGATAGTAATTAGGATGGCCTGTCCAACACGAAGATTCTTGCCATCGAGGAATTTCTTCCACCCAACCGAGTTTAAGTGTGTGCGACCGTCCGTGTCCACGTGGTAAGTACAGGTTGTCACGGAGCCCCTTACAGTAAGGCGTAGTCCAGCTGAGCCTTCTTCATCAGGCTCGATACCATAACTCACAGATATGCTCTTTGCCAATTTCTGAATAAGAAAAACATATCAATTAATAAATAGCCCCGCAAATAAGTACATATGAATTATCTACACTATTAATAGTTTCCTTAGATTCTACACTAATAAGCATGTGATCGAACTCTATACTAAAACATATCATCGACTAGATTCCACACAACATACCATACCATTGGACTGTACACTAAGTATTTCATCGGCTAATTTGCATTTGTAAGTATAACATACCATATCATGTCGATCAACCATGGTATTTGTCAGGCGGGTCACGAATGGCACCCCGACAAAGTCAGCACGTGGCGGAATTATGTCCCACAGGTTGGACACCTCCTCCTCGCTCAACCTTGTTCTTTGAGCTACGATGGCTTCATGAAGTGGGTCCTCATCATCTTCATCGAGTGGGTCCTCATTATCTTCATCATCTTCATCATCTTCCACCAGGTTGAGATAAATGACAGCCAGCTTGGGTCTTTCTGCTCTGAAGGAGAAGCTGATCAACTCACCACTAGTAAGACGCATGCGAGCGACGAAACGGGCCCATCCATCTCCTCCAATCTATGTCATATTGTGTCCTTTCTCGACCTTCATAGTGTACGCCCCCTAGGAGCCTCAAATGTCACAGTGTCTCCTGTCAGCTTGTTGAATTTCAACCTCACATTGCATGGGACGAGCTGTGTAAAATAAGAAAAATGACACAATGAAGTAATGGCAACACTAAAAATAAAATAGTTATTACATTTCATCTAATTTCTTACCGCCACATGACGAAAACTCAGCTGGAAGTAGATGCCGAACAGCTTGCCAGTTGCAAGGCTGCTGGCGCATCTTGACTTGCACAGTCGACATAGTGGTGGTGGTGGTGGCGCCATTTTTTCTAAAGCAATATGAGCAAAGGATTAACGATCCACTTCACAGGAAAGAAAAACAGTAGCATGTGATATTTTTGATTCTTCCGCGAGAAGCAATTTGATGGACAATTATAATCCTAAGATCTAGTAACATATTAGATGACAAGGTACCACCTACATCTATTATCTATCTATTATCTATTATATATAAAAAGTATTTGACGGGTTAACCAGAAAAAAGATAAATCACTAGAAATTACCACAAAAATTAGAAACATCTAACCGTTAATTTAATAGACCGAATTTTGTTGTCCATTAGATAAGATTGAAGTTTAGAAAATTACCCACCAATGCCATTATAATGGTACCGGGCAAAAAACGTTTTGCTCCCTTCATCAGCCTAATAAAGGGAGAGGAAACTATGCCATAGATTAGTTTTAAAAATACGTTGGCTCCATCATAAAAGGAAGAGCAGAAAAAAAAGGAACATGCCATATAGTATTATTTTTCTTTACGTGAGTCAATCCATCGTTGAAACAAGACAAAAGGAGTAGGGCTCCCGCCCTCACGCACGCCGCCGCCAGAATCCCATCGCTACAGCGTGCTCTCCTACCCTCACGCACGCAGCCATCGTCGCTCTCACCTTCAGCCGATCACTACATGATTTCTTCCTCCTGCATCAGGATAACGTCAGGGATCCCCTGCCATGGATGCAAGATTGGAACCGTGCCGCTTCAAACGCAGGAGCAGACAACGCATAGTAGGTCCTGTTTTGTTAAGATCTTTTGTGGGAGAGGAAGATGCCCATAGTGACCAAGTAAAGCAGAAACAACAAGATGATGAGAAACCTGGTCTACATGTGGACGGTCGTGACGCTGAGACGTAAGTGTTTGGTGTATGTACTCGATGAATAAGATTGTCTATTGGTAATTGATGAGCTCCTGGTGCTATATGTTACTATCTGAAAGGTTGATGCGCATGTGTGAAGATAATTAAGCTGGCCGTGCTCCAGCATGGATGCCATGGAATTCAATTGGTCTGCAAGCACACCACTGATTAAACTAAGCATAGAGCTCGCTCGCTTTCCTTTAGGTATAGGATAGGGTGATTGGGCCAAAGGCAAGGGAAAATCGAGCGAGTGTTTATGGGGTCGTGCAGTCATCAAGCCGAGCTGGGTAGTGCCTTGCAAGCAGGAGAGAAGGCCGTGGAATTCTTCGCAAGGACATGATTGTTGGAGCAAACAGCAGACAACGCATAGTAGGTCCTGTTTTGTTAAGATCTTTCCTGGGAGAGGGAGATTCCCATAGTGACCAAGTAAAGCTGAAGCAACAAGACGACGAGAAACCTGGTATGCACGTGGACGGCCGTGACACTGAGACGTACGTGTTCGGTGTACGTACTTGATGAGTAACATTGTCTATTGGTACAGGTCGTTGTGCAGGCACATGCCGTTCATGTACGCCTGTACTCGACTGATGAGCTCCTTGGTGTTATCTCTTACTAGCTGAAAGATCAATGCACATATGTGAAGAAAATTAATCTGACCGTGCTCCAGCATGGATGCCATGGAAATCAATTGATCTGGAAACACACCACTGATTAAACTAAGCACAGAGATCGCTCGCTTTCCTTAAGGTATAGGATAGGGTGATTGGGCGAAAGGCAAGGAAAAAATCGAGAGGGTGTTTAACAGGGCAGTGCAGCCATCGAGCCGAGCGTGGTAGTGCCTTTGGAGCAGGAGAGAAGACCTTGGAATTCTTCACAGGGACACGGTTGTTGGATCTAGATACGCAGTGATGGAGGAGATTTGGAGACTGTCTCCACGCAATTTTTTCCCTAAAGATCAGCGTATTAATCCGTTGTCTGCAAGTTAGGTGACTCCCGCTAATTGTCCATGCATGAAAGGTCATGCAAGAAGTCGTGTGTCATGCATCCGGGCCTAGCTGAGCTACTCTCAAGTGCACTCAGTTCTCTCCGTCCTTAATCACTTGAAATAAAAAAAACAAAGAATTGGCAAAGTGGATAGAGAGAGATGATAGATATCTAGAGGAGGTTTGAGTTGTTCCCAGCAGAATAAGAAAACCTGTGGTTACTTGGATGAACAAATCTTGAAGGTGTGTCTTGCTAAATAATTATTGTATATTTAAGATGATGACACGTACAATAATGATAACTAGGAGAAGAGAAGGAATAAGATGATCTGTCTCCCGCCATATTTGAAGGTTCACTAAATATTATATAAATATTTGGATTCAGTTGGCTGCAATTACGAGTTCGAGATCTTTAGACAGTAGTAGTTATTCTCTGTCTGAAATCGAGAGAATTAAAGGTACACTGACTCTATTAGGAAAAAGAGAAATGGTAGGAATCAGATGATTCAGCCACAAAACAGGCAATGTATATGCTACGGGAAGACATATCTTGCTCACGATAACCTGTAGCTTTACCAAGGCTGATTTACATTTTTTGTTCAATTATTGGGAAGTTCCTTTAACTGCATAGGTTTTAAAGAAGAAAATAGTGATGTTGTTGCCCTTTTGGACATATCTATTATGTCTCAGTAACAAAAAAGTTATACTTTCGTACAGTTTCTTATCTTAAAAAGACGAGGTACTCCCATCCAGTTTAAACTGAAGCTCATTTTTGCTACATGTTCATGGAGTACTCCATGGAAAGGTACTACCTATAGAATACCACTATATGCTTAGAACAATGTATTTATGTATTCTCTTTGCTAGCTTGACATGGACATTTACAAAACTGTAAATTTATCTCATCTTATCATTGTATCAGAGTTGTGTTGATACTCTGTTGTTAATGGTGTTTACGTATAAGAAAGTCCATTAAGGCTAAAGCTTGAGATTACATGTTGTAATAATGCAAGAAAAAAGAGTAATCTTATATAAGTGGCGCGGCCCCAACTTTGCTCTCTCTCAAAGTTGTTATGTTTGTTTTGAATTTTTCTCAAGTGTTATCAACCAACCAATTTGAATTGGTTTCACCGTGAATGTTTTTCGTTTAGATCTGAATTACATTGGTGGCAGCCCATCAGCTACACATACGGTTGAAAAAGATGTTGGAAAGCTCGAGTGAGTTAAGGCAGAGTAGTTTTCTTCCACAAGAGATGGAGGATAAATAGTTGATGTGGCATATGAGTTATGTACATGACGGGAGTATATTGTTTTCCATTTCGTGTTGTTGCATTTACCTGCTTTAATGTCGTCTTGTACTGTTATAGTGTTCAAGTTCCCATTTAACTCTTGTGAAAGGTGAATAAATACACGATGTCTGCAATTGGTCTGGAAGTTTTCTAAACAAGGTGATTGGCTTATTCTGATGGTATTTTGATGAAGCACTAGAGCCTTATGTTTCACAAGTATGCGTTAGGTACTTCAAATATATCGTAACCAACCTCAAGTTGTTTATCCTTCCTCTTTTATGAATGATGATTCAGTATTGTGAATGATGCTTTGATGCTAGGTACGTGTAACAGAACAAGAATTGATGGTAGATGAATGTGTGCAAGATTATTATTTTTCTTGCTTGCAAGCGGGGAGATAAATGTGTGAAATTTTAGTACACTTAGAATTATTTAGATATCGACCACATAATTAGATACTATGTTGTGGAATATCAGTTTAGATCTTTATTGTTATTGCAGGCACCTCAGATCATTAGGATCCGAAAGAACTATTGCAATGTTCATGGTAATTGTCTTAATACTTTGGAAGAATTCCCACAAGTTTCCTGGTCTTGCACAGAAGAATTAATCCCAAGATTGTTGACTTGAGAGATGTAGTAGAACGAGAACTATGCTACATCACTTTTCTCTTATAGTAGTTGGTTTTCATATCTAAAGTGTCTATGGATGTAGTATGCTTAAATGGATCTACAATTACACGATTCTTTTGGAGACACTAAGAAGTATTAGTCAATCTCTAGGCAGTGCATTATACGTTTGCAGTTCAATTCTCCTGTTTACCTAACAATGTAACAAGTAATCGCCGTCCTATGATGAAAGTTGCTTAAGTGGTGGAAGGACATGGTGCCCAAGGCCTATTTAAGATTGTTGTGAATACAATAAATCCACCGATGCTTTTCATATTATATATTCTGTGAATTTACATGCACAAATCATTAAGAGTATTATTCCTTTATTATAATCGTTCTTCATTTCTGTATCAACCATAAATGTCACTTTACCGTAAGATTTTATAAAATTTCCTTTTATTTTCCACCACACATGCTCTTTGACAACATAAATATTATGTTCCAATTATTGAAATTTTATAAAAACTAGCCCGCTCATCGAGCGGGCCACTGTGCTAGTTTTGCCAAAAAGTAACTTATTAAAAAAAAACAAAAGCAACCATGTACCTATCCATGTACAGAAAAAATAACAATAAAATGGTGCATACTAAATCAACTAAATGAACTAGCCTACTAAATCAACTAAATCAAAATGTTCTAAATCAACTAAATGAACTAGCCTACTAAATCAACTAAATCAAAATGTTCTAAATCAGTTAAATCAACTAGCCTACTAAATCAACTAAATCAAAATGTTCTAAATCAACTAAATGAACTAGCCTACTAAATCAACTAAATCAAAATGTTCTAAATCAACTAAATGAACTAGCCTACTAAATCTACTAAATCAAAATGTTCTAAATCAACTAAATCAACTAGCCTACTAAATCAACTAAATCCTATCAACTAAATCAAAATGTTGCATATGAACTAGCCTACTAAATCAAAATGTAGCAGGCATGAGGGAGAAGGAGGGGCGACCCGAGGAGGGAGAAGAGAGTAGGACGGAGGAGGAAGGCAGAGCGAGGAGGGGCCGGCCGATGGCGAGTGGAGGGAGGACGATGGAGGAAGGCAGAGCGAGGAGGGGCCGGCCAGCGGCGAGTGGAGAGGGAGGACGGAGGAGGAGGCCGGTACCGAGTCCAGCAAGGAGGAGTAGGTGACGGCGGCATAGAGGGAGGAGACGCGACAGGGGTGGACCGGCGCGGGGGATTGAGAGGGGATCCAGTGAGTGTGTGACTGTGAGTGGATCGGATAGAGGAGATGGGGGGTGGGGGATGGAATGGCTTAGCAGTAGTGCGCTATAGAGAAAGACGCTACTACTAAGCTACCTAGCAGCAGCGCCTTTCACAAAGAAGCGCTACTGCTATGTGTCGGCATGTAAAAATAGAGTTTGTTCAATGTATCAAAAATACATTGATCGTCAACGATCTTTTTGTGTACAATCTGATTTGTCAATATGAGTTCTCACCGGTTTAGGAACAGGTGAAGACTCATATTGCAGCCACAAATTCTACACATAGAGTTCAATGAAGACCAAGTGCTTGTCAAAGTTTGAGAAGTAACATATTTAAGGTGGTAGAAACTCTCTTCACGGAGCGAGGTGGGACTAAATTTTTGTAGTAAACTTAGCAGTAGCGCTTATTGGCGAAATGCGCTGCTACTATGCTACGTAGCAGTAGCGCCCGTCGTTATAACGCGTTGCTGCTATAACTAGCCTCGGGGCGGCCTCGTGGGAATTATAGCAGTAGCGCGTCTTTGAGCAGGCGTGCTACTGCTATATTTGTTTCAGCAGCGAGTTACTCTTGAGCACACTACTGCTAATTAGCAGCAGTGCCTTATTTTAAAGCGTGCTGCTGATAAGATTCTGTGTATAGGCTTTTCCCTAGTAGTGTATTGATGTCTGTGTAATCAATACACAGTCTCCACTTCCCGTTTGCCTTGCGCACCACCACCGGATTGGCCAACCACGTCGGATGGAGCACTCCTCTTACCAAGCCTGCCGCCTCTAGTTTTCTGATCTCCTCCATGATGAACTCCTGCCTCTCCAGAGCTTGCTCCCTGACCTTCGCTTGACGGGCCGCGCATGAGGACATACAACAAGATGGTGCTCAATCACTTCCCTGGGAACGCCGGGGATGTCGGAAGCTTGCCATGCAAACACGTCAACATTTGCCCGCAGGAAAGTGACGAGCTCGCTTTCCTATTTGCTGTCGAGGGTGGAACTTATGGTGAAAGCTCCTCCCGTGCCGTCCTCCTTGACGGCCACCTTCTTGGTCTCTGATGGTGCAGCTCTGGACTTCTTTCTCTTGCCGGCGGAGCTCTCTGCACGTTCTCAACGGGAGTGCAACACCCCGAAGAGGTGCACTTGCCAGAGTGGGTGCGAGGGGTCTCGCCGGTCTTTTTCCCTCCCGGGGCTCCGTCGGCAGGAGCAGGTGCTTTGGCGGCAGCTACTGCAACTGCTTCCCGGTAGAGTTGGTCGGCGCAAATCAACGCATCTTTCTTGTCGGAGGGGACGGTGATGATGTTCATCGGCCTGGGCATCTTTAGCATGTTGTAGGCATAATGTGAAGCCGCCATGAACTTGGCTAGCGCCGGGCGGCCGAGGATCCCATTGTAGGGCAAGGGGATCTCGGCTACATCAAAGACAATCCTCTCCGTTCTGTGGTTCAGCTTGCCTCCGAACGTCACGGGTAGCGTGACATTTCCCTTCGGATGGTTCCTCCTCAGGTTGACCTCTTGGAACATGCCCGTCTCCTCGAGGTCTCCATCAGGGATCTACAACCTCTTGATCACAACATGCGAGATCAGGTTCAGGCCGGCCCCGCCGTCAACCAACATCTTCATCACCTTGAGGTTGCGGATTGTTGGTCAGACCAACAACAACAAGCACCTGACCACAGTGGTGCGGTCAGGATGGTCCTCGGTGTCGAAGATGATGGGCATGCTGGACCACCTCAGCGGCTTTCGTGCGTCGAGCTACAGCTCCACTGCTGTGATCTCACGCGCCCACTGCTTGAGCTGGCGGTGGGATGTATGCAGCGAGGCGCCACCATCGACACACACATGGCCTCTGTGGCTTCCTGGAACTCGTGGTTGCCGGACTCATCGTCCTCGTCATGATTATTGTCTTCTTGCTTCTTGTCGCGGCCCCGAGCGGGCCTCTCCTGCTGATTATCTTTGCCGCGGCGGCCTCCTTGGCCGCCATGCTTCTTGCCGGATCCTTCGGCACCCTCTCGACCATTCTCCTTGTCCTGTCGCTCATACTCCACTTTCTACTTCTCAGCGAGCAGCTCCACCTGCCGACAGTTCTGGAGATCGTGGCCTTTGGTGCGGTGGATCTTGCAATAATGCTTGTCGGAGCCTCCTGGCTTGTCAGGAGCCGCCAAGGCCCGGCAAGCGGCACACCTGGCAACCTCCTTGCCGGGGTCACTTGCCTTGGGCTTCTTGGTGGTGCCGGTGTCGTCGGATCCCTCAACGGCGAGCACGGTCTTGCCATTGCGCTTCCTGTTACGGCGCCGATCCTTCTTCGCCGGGGTGGCAGTATCATCCGTGGAGTTGGTTTCCGCGCCGATGTCTTCGCCAGGGTACTTCCTTACCTCTTCAGCGCGAGCGCACCGATCGGCCAGAACATAAAGTTCGGCCACATCCCTGACCTTGTTCGTCACCAGCTCTTCACGCATCTTATGATTGCGCACATTCTGATGGAATGCACTGATCACGGTGGCAGGATGAACGTCGAGGATGTTGTTCTGCACCCGGCTGAACCTTTGGATGTACTTGCGCAGGTTTTCTCCTTCCTTCTGGGGGATGATATGCAAATCACTCGCCTGGCCATGAGCTTGGTGGCCTCCGGTAAAGGCGCCAACTCATGACATAGATCCTCCCAAGAAGAAATGGAGTCTACCGGCAAGTGCATCAACCATGACATATGAGTGCCAACGGAAAATAGTTGGTGAGCACCTTATCGTCACGAGCGCCAGCAGCTTGCATCGCGATGGTGTAGATGTTGAGGAACTCCGACGGGTGAGTCTTGCCGTTGTATTTTTCGCCAACGTCGGGCTTGAACGTGCGGTGGAGGGCCACTGGAACTGCTGGAGCTCATGGGTGAAGGCCGGACAACCCACCTCGTAAGGTAGGCCACCATAGCCTCCTGGTGCTGGGTGGTCCGTAGTGGGGCCTGCCCGCCTGTCCGACTGGTGGCGCGCGTCACGCCGGCGGTCGATGGTGGTTCAAGCATCTTCATGAACTCGCTCCCGAAGAACTTGGCGTTGGTCGCGGTGGGTTTGCGGGTCGGATGACACTATGGAGATATCATCCCGAGCATCGTCGCGACGGACCAACGCCCGCGATGGTCGGGATGGAGGAGGGGAGTGCACCGTGGCCGCGTCGCCTCCGGCCCGGCCTCCGCTGGCATGGGGTGGCCCGACTGAGCGATGGCCCATGGGTCCTGCCGTCCGCAACTCATTGTTGTTGGCGATGCCGACGAGGCTCTGGACGGTGGCCCTCCATTTGTCAAGCTTCTGTGCAGTGGGAGGAAAATTGAGGAGCAGTTGCGCGCGTGCTAGGGCTTCTGCTGGCGTGGGCGGCGGCGAAAGCTGTGTGGACCGCGATGCTCCTCGACTTCTAACCGCGTTGGAAGGAGCCGCGTGACGGCCCTGCAGTCGTTCGTCACCTCCGTCAGCACCTCGGCACGCATGCTGGCCCTCCTCATCATGTGATGGGCGCATGGTACTCTTCCCAGCGCGGCGCGCAGGGTCACCGATAGGGTGACACTACTCATCGCGCACGACCTGAGAAGAGCATGCCATGGGCGCCGGTGTTGGCGTCTTGGAGGCCCCTGCGCCACCGTCTGGCGGCATGACGGCACCCCTGGAGGGCCCCGCACCGCCTGTGGGGGGCCCGACTCCGTCTCTGGAGCCTATGATGCGTGGCTCGTCGCCTGGCGTACGAACGACGCCGCTCACCAGGCCTGGACTGCCAGGGTGATGTGGATGTTCGCGGGCGCGCCACGGGTTCTCTCCGCGACTGGCCCGCTACTGGTCCGCACCGGTATTGGCAACCTGGCCCCGGATGAACCGATTGCCGTGGTCGTCTTCTTCTTAGGAGCCATGGCGATGAAGAACAGCCAGGCCAAGTACTAGACCAGATTCTCACAATTGCGCCCCCTACCTGGCGCGCCAAAGATGTCGGTGGGAAATGACACCTATGGGATCACAAGAATCCCTAATACGGTTGCGGGGCGCGGGGTTGTGAGAAGAGGAGGATCAGTAGCTAGCACAAGGGTCGTTTACCCAGGTTCGGGCCGTGAGGATGCGTAAAACCCTAGTCCTGCTTTGGTGGATGTATTGAGTGTTCTTGAGCTCTCGAACTAGCTATGGGTACTGCCTGGTTCGAGAGAGCCGAATCCTTTTCCTGTATGCCATGAGCCTCCTTTTATAGGCAAAATGGGCTGCCACAGTGGCACACAGGAGGTGGAAAGGCCTACAGTGTTGCGAGCTTATCGCTCGTATTACAAGACAAGACGCGTTTAATGCGTGGCTTAGGTGTCCCTTCACTTTATCGGGGACGGGAGTGAGGCCCGTCCCATCCGTCGCCGCTCCTCCTTGCTTCAACACGCGCCCTGGCCAGCGATGCATGCGGCACCATGTAGGCAGGCGAGCAGCTGAGGTGGCGCGATGGTGGAGCCTTCACGAAGATCTGCATGCCGCCACACAGGTGTGTGCTGAGTGGCCTGGAAGCTGCATGTTGCCACGCAAGTGCCTGCTCAGCTGGTTGGGCTAGCAGCTGCATGCAAGTGGCGATGGGGATCTGGTTGGTGCGGGCCTGGCAGCGGCCCTGCTGTTGCTTCTGGCAAGGATCTTGTTGGGTGGCCCGGCAAGGGTCTTGCCAGGTGGCCCGACAAAGGTCCTGCCATGGTGCGCTGGCGTCCCTGGCAAGGGTCTTGCCGGGGGTCTTGTGGGTTTTCCTTGATAAGAATCTTGACGAGGATTGTTGCTCTCCAGTCCTTATCTGATCTTGAATATTCTTTGTCTTCACAAAGATCTGCATGCCACCATGGAGGTGCCTCCCGAGTCCTGGCCCAACGTGGCTACTAGCGTTGGAGACCGTGGGCGAGCTGCCCCGGCAAGGGGCTTGCCGGGGCTGTTGGGGTTTCCCCCGGCAAGGGCCTTGCCAAGTGAGGGAGTTCCGGACTAGGGGGTGTCTGGATAGCCAAACTATCATCATCGGCCGGACTCCAAGACTATGAAGATACAAGATTGAAGACTTCGTCCCGTGTCCGGATGGGACTTTCCTTGGCGTGGAAGGCAAGCTTGGCGATACGGATATGTAGATTTCCTACCATTGTAACCGACTCTGTGTAACCCTAGCCCTCTCCGGTGTCTATATAAACCGGATGGCTTTAGTCCATAGGACGAACAACAATCATACCATAGGCTAGCTTCTAGGGTTTAGCCTCCTTGATCTCGTGGTAGATCCACTCTTGTAACACACATCATCAATATTAATCAAGCAGGACGTAGGGTTTTACCTCCATCAAGAGGGCCCGAACCTGGGTAAAACATCGTGTCCCTTGTCTCCTGTTACCATCCGCCTAGACGCACAGTTCGAGACCCCCTACCCGAGATCCGCCGGTTTTGACACCGACATTGGTGCTTTCATTGAGAGTTCCTCTGTGTCATCACATATAGGATCGATGGCTTCTTCGATCATCATCAACGACGCAGTCCAGGGTGAGACCTTTCTCCCCGGACAGATCTTCGTATTCGGCGGCTTTGCACTGCGGGCCAATTCGCTTGGCCATCTGGAGTAGATCGAAAGCTACGCCCCTGGCCGTCAGGTCAGATTTGGAAGTTTGAACTTCACGGCTGACATCCGCGGGGACTTGACCCTCGATGGATTCGAGCCACAGCCGAGCGTGCCGCACTGTCATGACGGGCATGATTTAGCTCTACGGCCGGACAGTAACCTGGAGGCCGCACTCGAACCCGCTCCGATCTTCAATTCGGAGCCGGCCGCGCAGATCGAGGAGGGATGGCTAGACACCGCCTTGGGGGCTGCAACCTCTGCGGCGATAGAGCCGAACACTGACCTTGTCCCTCATAAAGCTCATGACTCCGAGGTGCCGGACTCCTTGCCGGACTTCGAACCTCCCGCGCCCCCTCCGATCGAATCCGATCGGGCGCCGATCATGGAGTTCACCGCAGCGGACATCTTTCAACTCTCACCTTTCGACGACATCTTGAGTTTGCTAAGGTATCTCTCGTTATCAGGAGAGCCCTGGCCGGACTGCGGTCAAGACGGTTGGGATGCGGACGACGAAGAAATTCAAAGCCCACCCACCATCCACTTGGTAGCCGCTGTCGACAATCTAACTGACATGCTAAACTATGACTCCGAAGACATCAATGGTATGGACGACGATGCCGGAGACGACCAAGAACCAGCGCCTAAAGGGCACGGGAAAGCCACCCCAACTCATGACGTATACATGGTGGATATACCAAAAGGAAGCGATAATGAGGAAAAACGGGACGTGGCAAAGGACAATTCCCCCAACAAACAACCAAAGCGGCGACGCAAGCGCCGCCCGAAGACCGGCATTGATAAAAACGGCACCCGTACGGACCCGGCCCTAGAGCAGGGCGAAGCAGTGGACGACGCACATGTCAACAAGCAGCCAGCCGGACAGGAACTGGACAAGCAACCCATCCCCGACGAAGATGATCTCACATCACCAGAGCATATAAATCTTCATAAAAGGCTCGTCGCCACTGCAAGAAGTTTGAAGAAGCAAAAGCGGAAGCTCAAAACAGCGGATGACGCACTCAGAATTAGATGGAGCAAAGTACTCAACAGCACAGATAAACATGGCGCTAGTCACCAGACAAAGAGCTACCCGAAGCGCAAGCTGTTGCCCGAATTTGACGAGGAGGCCTTAGAGCCCCCGCAGTCAAAAAAGAAAGAAGCCGCCTGGCCGGATAGACGACCAGAGGACAGGCCAAGAGTAACAAGGGGCGCCGCACACAAGCCAGCACACAATCAGCATAAAGATCCTCGGAAAAGGGACGACCCAGTAAGATCTATTTATGGGCCAAAAAAGAAGACTCCAGGAAGCAACATAACCCGCCGAGCATTCAAAGACAACGGCACACCCAAATACAGGGGCGCCGCACACCCACTATGTTTCACCGATGAGGTACTGGATCATGGATTTCCAGCAGGATTCAAACCCGTAAACATAGAAGCATATGACGGAACAATAGACCCCGGAGTCTGGATTGAGGATTATATCCTACACATACATATGGCCAGAGGAGACGATCTCCACGCCATAAAATACCTACCCCTGAAGCCCAAAGGGCCAGCTCGGCATTGGCTTAAAAGCCTCCCAGAAAATACCATTGGAAGTTGGGAAGAGCTTGAGGATGCGTTTCGAGCAAACTTTCAGGGGACCTATGTCCGCCCTCCGGATGCAGACGATTTAAGTCACATAACTCAACAGCCTGGAGAGTCAGCACGCAAATTATGGAATAGGTTCCTCACTAAAAAGAACCAAATAGTAGACTGTCCGGACGCTGAAGCCTTAGCAGCCTTTAAACACAACGTCCGAGACGAATGGCTTGCCAGACACCTCGGCCAGGAAAAACCAAGAACAATGGCCGCACTAACAAGCCTCATGACCCGCTTTTGCGCGGGGAAGACAGCTGGCTGGCTAGGTGCAGCACCAGCGACCCGAGTACATCTGAAGTTAGGGATGGAAATGGGAAATCACGACGCAGAAAAGATCAGCGCCGGAATAAGGAAAAAGGCCCGAATAGTACGGTGGTCAATGTCGGATTCAAAAGCTCTCGGCCGAACAACAAAACACTGCCCCTCAAGGACAACAATGACGAGCTGTCCAACCTAAATAAGATTCTGGACAGACTATGTCAAATACATGGTACCCCCAGGAAGCCTGCAAACCATACCCACAGAGATTGTTGGGTCTTCAAACAGTCCGGCCGACTTAATGCCGAACACAAGGGGCTCGACACACCAAGCGAAAGTGACGAAACCCAACAGCAGCACTCCGGAAAACAGAAGACTTTCCCACTAGAAGTAAAAACAGTGAACTCACTTCATGTGATAACACGAAAAGACAGCGCGGCGCCTGCGATACCAGGACACCGGCCGCAGAATGGGGATAGACCATACAATAATTCGCCATAGCAGCACTTCCTTTAAAGGAGTGACGTCAGGCCTTTAAGCCAATTATACAGGCTTTGTACCACTAGAGGTTGTGTTCGGTTTATCCGACAACCTCCGTCGTGAAAAGCTCACTACCCATCGCCCCATTCAAACAGTAGCCCTTAAGCACTACTAGGGCACGCAGCTTTCGCCAGCCCTAACGCAATACCACATTACGCGTTTTTTACGCTTAAAAATGCCCGGTCAACGTGGCATAATTTCATTAAAAAGTAACTCCGAGTGTTCCTCGACCATGGAGAAATGTGAGACTGCCTCGACAGCCACACACTAATCAGACCTTGCGGGTCAAAGCCCCTAAAAACAGGTCATTCAGACCTCGGACATGGTTAGGCGAGTCAGGCAAGGGGCTTCCCAGTCGCATATCCCCTTTATAAGGGGCTGCGTGTATAAATGATGAGAGCCAATGAAGCTCAATTTTCTTCCTTTTATTCTATTTTTATACAACCTCTGCACGATATTTCTTGGAAACTAAGTCCTTCTCTTTTATAGATGAAGCACGTGCTACACCCGTCCAGGATACAGCACAACGGAGACACAGGCGCAGACGTGCAGCAGGGACCCGTCGCAAGGATTCTTTTTAGATTAAGACCCCGCGTCAACCTTTCTTACTGTCTATTGTTGATACACATCCCCCGGTTTCAAACCATAACCGAGGAGGAGGCTGGCGTTTTGGCATCAGCCGCGTCAGAAGTTCCCGCCTGAACCTGGACACTAGGGGCTTAGGGCATCGTTCTGCCCGGTATCATAAAGACCGAACACCTCAGGGAGTGTTCGGCGTCTTGAGTTAGGCCTTATATGCATTAGCTCCGAATCATGTCTTTGGTCAAATGTTGGGTTTGCCTGGCTCCTGTGTTTTGCTGCCTTACGTTCCGCATCGTCGGCTAATGCGGCACCAGGAGAACTACTGCGATTGTGCCCGGTTCGGCCGGGCGAGCGCCTCAGTAGAGAAAGCCGAAAACTGACTGTCATGATATAGCGAGAGACTGGTCAACCACTCGATCGACCATTGGGAAAATTTAGAATTCCTCCGCTTTGACGAAGGACCGCTTCCCGTTCAGGCACATACGCACCCCGAAGTTCGGAGAGGAGCGGTGCTGCTAGGGGCTATATAGTAGCCCCACATTCGAGCTCCTATGGCTAAGTGAAAGTAATAAAGCATTATAGTCCGGTTGCCTAGTTTGCTACGCTATCACCTCCCTACAAGGACCAAGACGTTGGATTAAGTGTGAAAAAGCGTTTTTCTTTTTGCAAACACCCCCGCACCATGTGCGTGGGGGCTGAAGCCAAAGACTGCAACTTTCAGGTTATTCATACATATACGGCCGCACAGGAGATAGTTCAATACTTGAACACACAAGTATAAAAAGTTATTGCATTATAAATATAATCTCAGAAATCATACATGTCATTCAAACATAACATCTTTCGAGCACTGCGACTCTATTATACGAGCGCCCTGTAGGACTTCCTCAAAATAGTGCTCGGTGGGAAATCGGCTTTTGTCCGAACCCCGGGATGCAACAGCGGTGGCATCCATCTCCGCCCAGTATGTCTTGCCACGGGCGAGAGCCATCCGTGCACCTTCTATGCATGCCGACCGCTTCATCGCCCCAATATGCGTCCCCGCCCCAAGGAATTGTTGCAACAAGCCAAAATAACTCTTCGGCTTGGGCCTTTTCGGCCACAGATGAGCGACCACATCCGTCATGGCTAGTCCGGACAATCTATTCAGCTCAACCCACTCAACCAGCCGATCACTCAACAGAAGTGGACGCTCCGGACTATGGAATTGAGACCAGAAAAGCTCTTCCATTTCATGATCCTCCTGGCTTCGAAAGTGCACGACTGTGTCTGCCGCACTCGCCGCCAAGTCCAGATAAGGATCCTCCGCACCGTACAATCGGCCCAGCTGAGCATACTTCGGATCCGTGAACTTCCTACGCAACATAAAGGGCTTTCCAGCCACAATGTCTTCGACCTGACGCAGTTCCTCCTTCATAGCCCACATCGCACTACGGGCATCCTTGGCTTCGGCGTCGGCCTTCTTCAGGTCCTCTTGCTCCACTCGGCGTTCTCCTTCAAGAACTTCCAGGCGGTCGGTAGCAACTTTTAATTTCGTGGCCATTCCGGCCATCTCCTCCCTGCTTCGGCAGTGAGCAGCCTTCTCGTCTTCTAGCTCTTCCGCTACCTTCGAGGCAGCCGCCTCGCTTTTTCTGGCTTGCTCCTTGGCCTGAGCAAGTTCTGCTCGAAGGTCTTCCACAGCAGCAGCACCATCTGCATCAAGCATACAAATTGTAAGGAATGGGCGTCAGCTCCCTTACTAGGCAACCTGGAGCAACCACTTACCTTGTGACTCATCAAGTCGTTTATTAACCAGCGAGATGTCCACATCCGCAACGTCGAGTTGCCTCTTCAGTTCGTCAACTCCATCAGTCCGGCTGGCCACCGAACATTCTGCCACCTGCATAGGAAAGGCGACAATCTATAACTGAGATTATGATCCTCGGCACGCTGTCTCTTTCGACAGCATCCAAGTCTCAGGGGCTACTATCTATACAGGGCACACTTCATGTGCAAAACTGTCAAACGGTATGTCATTTTTTGCATACCTCAAATCCCGTCAGCAAGCTTCCGACGGCCTCATACAACCCGCTCTCGGCGGACGAGATCCTTTCAATAACCGTACTCATTAATGTGCGGTGATCTTCCGAGATGGACGCCCTCCTAAGTAAATCCTGCAGCTTCGCTGGCCGTATTCCAATGGGTGCCGAACTCTCTGGCCCCACCGGACTCAGGGAGACCCTCCGCGACGACACCTCAGGGTCGTCCGCCCCGCATGATGGGGCAGCAGATGGAGGTGTTTCACTCTCCATCATCTCCGGACAAAGGGCTCCCGAAGATGAGCTGTGCTGAGACGGGCTGAGATCCGAACTACAAGATGAAAACTTCGGTTACCCTTAAAAATTAAGCAGGGGTATCCACTATTACAAAATTCCCCCCTTTCTACTTACGGCTCGCTGGAGGGCTGATTCCTCCAAGGAGACAGTGTCGCTGGGACTCTCCCCGGCACAGGACCTTCCGGTGCAGATTTCTTTCCCCGCTTCGAGGCCTTGGCTTCCGGGTCTCCGGAAGCTGTCCTCTTCTCCCCCTGGAAGGAGGGACTCTTGACTCCTCCCTTACTGAAAGCCTCCTTGGCAGAGGTGGTAGTTCCCCTGTGCCCCCCTTCGCTCTCCTCCGAGGGTGCAACCTCAAACATTTTAATTAGCACGGGATCCTGCGTGGTCTCAGGGAGGGGGGCCGGACACCGTATCAGTTTTGCTAGCGCTATCCACTCCTGTCCAAGGGATAGCTGGTTAAAAGGAAAACCCATGATAAATAAGTGGACAGTGTGTCCGGACACAAGGCTACTTACTTGAGTATCCGGGCGATTGCAGCTTAGGCCAGCATCCTCGGTCAAGACCGGACGCATCTCTTGCGATCCAAAGAACAGTTTGTACATCTCCATGGGTGTCAAACCCATGAAGTGTTGAAGAGCTCGTGGCCCCTCCGAATTAAATTCCCACAGGCGGAGGGGGCGACATTTGCAGGGCAGTAGGCGCCGGATCAGCATAACCTGTACTACTGCGACCAGATTGATCTCCCTTTCTTGGAGGCCTCGAATCCGGTCCTGCAAAAGGGGTATGTCTTTAGGCGGCCCCCAGTCACGCCCCTTGTTGACCCATGACATCAACTGTTGTGGAGGGCCCGAGCGGAAGACGGGCAGCCTCTGCCCGCTGCCCCTGGGAGCGGTGATATAGAACCACTCCCGTTGCCACACGCCGAGCTCCTCTTGAAAAGAGCCCTCGGGCCATGGAGCATCGGCCCTCTTGCTTATAACCGCCCCGCCGCACTCTGCCTGGCGCCCCTCGATCATCTTCGGCTCCACATCAAAGGTTTTGAGCCACAAGTCGAAGTGAGGGGTAGTGTGGAGGAAGGCTTCGCAGACGACAATGAATGATGAGATGTGGAGGATAGACTCCGGAGCCATGTCATGGAATTCCAGCCCATAGTAAAACATGAGCCCCCTCACGAAGGGATCCGTCGGGAAGCCTAAACCCCGACGGAGGTGAGACACGAACACGACACTCTCACCAGGCTCGGGAGTAGGAATAACTTGCCCTCGGGCAGGCAGCCTATGCGAAATCTCGTAGGTTAAATACCTGGCGTCTCTTAGCTTTAGCACGTCCTCTTCCGTGGTGGAGGAGGGCATCCACCGGCCTCATAGGTCGGGGCCGGACATTGTCGAAGATCGAAGGTACCCAAATATGGAACCCTGGGTGCTGGAACTCGGGGCGAGGGGCGGATTCGATAGAGGATTGAAGAAAAATAACAGGCCTTGGTCTCATTATAAAGAGGGAGAATACCAAGAGCCGTCCGCGTGACCGTTTGGAACCCGCCTTCGATGGAGGGGGTGTGGCAACAGGCGCGGTTGGGTTACCCACGTCCGTATTGATGAGAATCCCGGAATAAGGGGAACACGATCTCTGCTTCGACAAGACGTGCCAAGGAAACCGCCTCGCTAAACGCACGGAGGTGGAACAATAAAAACAATTCGAGTAAAGGCTTGGTAATGGTGTGACGTCACGCCACAAAATACGTCAGCAGATTGAACTTGTGTAATATTATTCTCTCTACGGTGGTATGTGGAATTTATTTTGTAGAGCTGGACACTATCCTGGTGTTCACAATCTTCTATAAATTATTCGAAGGAAGAACCCGCCTTGCAATGCCGAAGACAACATGCGCGCCGGACTCGTCGTCATTGAAGCCTGGTTTAGGGGCTACTGAGGGAGTTCCGGACTAGGGGGTGTCCGGCTAGCCGAACTATTATCATCGGCCGGACTCCAAGACTATGAAGATACAAGATTGAAGACTTCGTCCCGTGTCCGGATGGGACTTTCCTTGGCGTGGAAGGCAAGCTTGGCGATACGGATATGTAGATTTCCTACCATTGTAACCGACTCTGTGTAACCCTAGCCCTCTCCGGTGTCTATATAAACCGGATGGCTTTAGTCCATAGGACGAACAACAATCATACCATAGGCTAGCTTCTAGGGTTTAGCCTCCTTGATCTCGTGGTAGATCCACTCTTGTAACACACATCATCAATATTAATCAAGAAGGACGTAGGGTTTTACCTCCATCAAGAGGGCCCGAACCTGGGTAAAACATCGTGTCCCTTGTCTCCTATTACCATCCGCCTAGACGCATAGTTCGGGACCCCCTACCCGAGATCCGCCGGTTTTGACACCGACACCAGGGAAACCTGCTTTGTCCGTCTGCACTTTGTGGCCTTGGTCCTTGGTGTTGCCTCGTTTGTCTTGTGTCTTTGGCTTCCGTCCGACTTCCCTCCTTTGCCCTGCTTCGCGTGGCCACGGCGCGTGGCTCTGACTGCCCGTGCATAAGTAAAGGGGTCAAAAGGAGAGCCCCTACTTTTGTACATCGACAAGCAGGGTATTCCGAGACAGCACCTCGGCTACAAAAAGAAAGCTCAGAAACAAAGGACCAATTTAAAGATTCGACCCAACTGCTATGCAGTTGGCCCGAATCTCGGGGGCTACACCTAGTGGGTGCGCTACTGCGCCCCACTAAAAAAGAGCACAAAAAATACCCGCGGCAACGCCGAGCTCCTCCACCTTGGCGGCGAGTTGCTCCTTGAGCTCCCGATACTTGCCTAGGAGGCGGCTGAAGGCGCTAACCCGATAGGAGTCCAGTTGCTGTAAAAGGCAACAGTCGGCACAAAGATGACATTTTAAAGATTCAACCCAACTACTATATAGTTGGCCCGAACCTCGGGGGCTAAACCCAGTGTGTGCGCTAGCGCCCCCCCACAAAGAAGAAGTATCAGAAGATGAGAAAGGACACTACGAAACAAATACACTTCCGTGATGATACATGTTTGTCACAGTAGGTCGCGTTATTGTCATGCATGTACAATCATGACGATTTTATGACAGAATCAAGATAGTCATACCTGTGCTGTCGTAGAAGTGTTCCATGACATTACCAAAATTATCATCACGGAAGTGTCCACTTCCATGACGATAAACCGCGCGTCATAGAAGTGCTTTCGTCAAGGGTGACCGACACGTGGCATCCACCGTAATGGAACGCCGTTAAGCTATCGGGTCGGATTTTGGATCCGATAACCCGTTAACTGCCCTGACCAATGGGAAATTTCCACGTGTAAAATTCTGATTGGCCGAAGGGAACACCTGTCAGCTCATCAGTGGGCCAGATGTCACCCGTCCATTGGAGGAGACATGCCTATGATACGTCGACAGGTGGCTGAGCCCAATAGAGGCCCATATAGGTTAAAAAGGCCAACCCAGTCAAAGGCCCGTAGTACTTAATCAGGTACTAGCGGGCCAGCCCAATAACGGCCTGCTTAATAAAAGCCCATTTACGTCCCGAAGCCAAATCTGGCCCGTTAATTGTTCGCCCAATATTTGGGCCCATTTACGGCCCGAAGCCAGATCTGGCCTGTTAATTGTTTGCCGAATATTTGGGCCCAACTACAGCCCAGTGTTAGAGGTCTGATGTAGACATGGGCCCATTTCAGCCCAGTGTGACTTTTGACCTGGGAATGGCCCGTGCTGCCCATGGGCCATAAATAGTCCGACGGGACATCGGGCCCACTAACGGCCTGTGCTAAAGGTGGCAACAGTTAATCCCAACATGACTTTGGGCCTGTTAAAGGCCTGCCGCGTAATTCGGCCCGTTGATGCCTGTACTAAGCTTTCGGCCTCTTAAAGGCCCATAATATCAGTGGGCCAACTAAGGCCCGAGATATGTTTCGGCCTGGTAACGGCCCTTGAGCTAACTAGGCCCAAAACGGCCCGGTCTACATTTCGGCCTGCTGAAGGCCCGTCGGTGACTAGTGAAAATTGAGGCCCAACATGCATTTTGGCCTGCTAAATGCCCGTGGTTTCATCTCGGCCGTAACAGGCCAGTACAATATTCAACCTGTTAATGGCCCAACGCTACCTGGGCCAAACTAAGCGCTGGGTCGACAAAAGGCCCAACTAAAATATAGGCCGGTGTAAGTTTGGGCTTGGCGCAATGTGTGAAGGCCCCAATCATTCGGGCCCAAGAAAGACGCAGGCCAGCCCAGTTGTGGCCCGCTAAAATCCTGGCCCATTAGAGTCGAATGTTTCGGTCCGGTCGACCACATCTGATTTTTTTCTAGATAGCGAATGATGGCAGTAACTAGTAGGAATTAAGAACAAACCTACTCTATACAATGAAGAAATTACGGCATAGTAACTAAGAATAAAACTACACTATACAATAAAGGATTTAAGGTATATTACATCCACTGGGCAATCAAGTTTGCCACCAGTGATCATAAAGCGCAACGAAGAAGCAGATTACAAAAACTGGGCACCATTGCAACGTAACAAAATAGTACTGAACCGAGACCACTTCCAAGACAATTCAAGAAAGGTTAGCCTTGCGGGGAACTGCTGCGCAAGCTGCTGAGCAAGGCTGTGAGACCGGCCTAGCATGTCGGTCATAGCTTCCAGGTGTAGCTGTTTAGCAATGAGGTTCTCATTGGTGTTCTCCGCAATCTTTCTTAGAGATAGGACTTCAAGTCGAAGTTGAGTTGTAGAATGCCTTTCTGCTAGAACTTGGGACTGAAGAAGTCGAACTGATTCAGACAATGAATTCTGTGAGCTTGTCTGACTGTTAGTCTCAAGTAACTTGAACACTGCATCAAGACAAGACTTTGGGGTTGTCTTGCTATCTTCAAGATGTTTTGCCTTCTTTGCTGCAATATATGTTGGGTTTGTCTCACAGCCTTTAGCAGACTTGTGCATGCCATCAGGCATATCACCCTGAAACAAAGCAAAGAGATGACATGTTTTGCACGTGTATAAACAAAGATGATAACTATTCTGTCAATTCTATCCAATTTCAAATTAGAAAATAAAGAGTAAGTTCAAAATATCAATAACATAATTTGGCATTGTTCATAATGCGGGGAGCTTCACCACACTACTGGATTACCATGTCAACATAACAAGCATAGATGAAGGGTAAAGAAAATCATTGTATCTATTTTGGATAATGTGCATGGCATGTTGTTCACATCATCAGCCACATCAGTAAGATAAAACAGGAGATGACAAGGTGCAAACGTGGGCTGCTTCACCTCACACTGGATTATAGATCCACAAAAACAAGCATACATATTGGGAGTATTAAGTAATGTGCATGGTATGAATAAGGAATTTGTTTTTACAAGTAAAATTTAGAACTTACGGTTCTTACGAACATGCATTTTGGTAGAAATAGCAAACTAAACAGCAGTAAATGATAGGGAGTATGAAAAAATTAAACAACATTTGAGGATAAAGGCTTTAGAAGGACTGACTTACATTAGCAGTTAACACCGGCTTTATAATGACCTTCTCCATGTCAAGGGAAGGATAACTCAAGAATTTCAGCACAAAATCTTCTTCATAAGCATTGCCTGTACTCTACATTTTGTAGAGAGTAATTATAGATATGATAATACTGGAAGGGATAGAGGATAATGAAGATAAGATGCAGATTGATGCTACATAATCAACTACCAATCCCTGGAAGTACAAGCGTTACAGGACAAAATGTACTGACAAGAGCAACGGGCTACACTTTTGCACTGGCATTGTCTATGTATTCTACTTGTAGGTAATATTAAATATAGATCTGATCTTTTTTAGTAAATGGTGGACAAGGGAGATAAGATGCAGAATGCCACAAAATGAACCAATACCTCTTCCCATAATACAAGAGTGTTCTAAACACTGGTGTACTATACAAAACGTTCTTATATTATGGGACGGAGGGAGTAGCTGTTAATGTAAGTACAGTGATAGACCACATTCAGTCCTTACAAGAGGATTGTAGAGCTAAACCTCTTCAAAAGCATTGGGTTGATTCTAAATATATGTAAGAGTCCATACGGATCTTATAATGTCCACCAAATGGACAATTATGAGGCTAACATGTGCAGTGATGCTACATAATCAAACAGCTATGAAAGTAAGTATGGTCATACAGGGCAAGAGGTACTCACAAGAGCAATGCAGTGTGTAGTATAGTTGCGAGATTCTGTGGTCCCTTGAGAACGAATGTTCTTCTGCTAACAGTTTTCATACAAGTGAGACATTAAGGCAAATGCAGAAATGTAGTTCAAATTGTGATGTGATATCATAGACAGTACCTTACGCTGTAGCCGAGACCAATGTGTAACAAGATTATTACAGTCACCGTCGGATAAATGTAGCACCGGAGACTTTACAGAAATTTCGTTCAGAGGCTTGCCATCGAAGTGCGCTTGCCTTAGGTAGGAATGATACTGCATCAACGAGTGCTTGAAAAGCGCAACCAACCCTTGCTCGTCATCACAATCCAGTTTGCTCCTCACCTATTTAAAAGAATGAAATCTTGTGTCTTCTATCAGCAGAAACATATGCAGTAATGACCATGAATAACATTAGTACATTAATTTTTTACGCGTAAGTTGCGGAGGAAGACTGGAAATTGTTCTGTGTCTGCAGTATAATCTTTCCATGAAGGAAAGATGCGCACAAAGTTCCTGAAAACAACATAAGCTTCGTCTTCTAAACTGGGAAGAAATGGAACAGGGGTCCTATTTGCTGCAATTGGGGCTCTATCTAGTTCGAAAAGGGATTTGGCAACTGGATTTGGTGTACTCTTTCCTGGAATGGGAGTTTTGCATCGTACAGCTGATGCTATGTCAACTGGCATAATCATACTGTTTTCTGCAGTTGGGGTCTGCTGAGTTGGGGCATCATAAATGACCAGTGTAGTAGGGCTAGAGTCTGCTAGAGTTGGGGTGTTTTGTGGGTCAGGTGATATTGCAACTACACCTAATGGGCTATTTGATTTATCAGGTGCCACTACCTTTTCCAAATACTTTGCTTGTGCTCCTCCACGATCAGCAATCGCCCTCTTCCTTTTGAACGTCTGATACACAAGAATAGCATTTGAATGGATAAATATGGTATGATGACAGATGGAATATGTACTGAAAATGGATAGGCAGGGTGTATTCACATACACGATGTGTAAACTAAGCTAATGGCAGTTCAACAAAGTAGAAGCAATGCAAAGCATCAGTAATGTAACCTTGGAAGGTTAGAGCAAGTACCTTGATGTGTGAATAAGATAGGGCATCTTCCACTGACTCCTCCACTAGGGAGCTACATTGACTTAGGTCTCCCTCTAGCTCAGAATCACTGTTAGGATCATATTCTGAGCATGAATCTGTAGGTGGAGAGCATTTGCATTGCATTGCATCCAGACTTGATTCAGTCCCTTAATGCCAAGTTTGACAGCCATGGCATTGTTCTGCTTTATTCTTTTCATGCGCGCAAGCTCATTATCATTATGATGCTGTTCAGAATCTGAGATTCATGAAAACATAAAAAGTAGTCAGATTATCTATGGAATGCATTGCGTATTCAACTCGGAGAGTGTCTCCCTATAAACCCCTGCATATGCAAAGTTCACCTCCCCAACCGTGCTGACCAGACCACACACAGAAATACAAACCCCTTATGTCTCTATAACAGGCAGGCACACATTTCAAAACTGAAGTAGGAACATTAGAATCATATGAAATTCGTATTTGAACAAATAAACTAAGCAATTATGAGTGGCGTAATGTTTAGCTTCAAGCGTGGAGTATTGGTAGTGCGACACAAAGCAAGTAGGCAGATTGTATTCCATGTAAAAGATCGAAACCTATGTAAAAGCTGGAAATGACACTTTCTTTCTATACAATGCAGTGTTCGTTACCCACACATCATGGAAGAGATCACATAGAGAAATACTATTCACTCATGTCTACGGTTCCAGTATTTAGAAATAGGGTGGTCCACCCTAAAAGAATATTGACAACAAATATGACAAGGCAAACATAGATGTAGTGAACCAATCATTTACTTGTGAGCTTACTAGGACAATTATGCAGAATTGTAACTGCAGTAAGAGACCGTCCAAAATCCGAATGAAGAAGTTTGTCTAGCACTCATTGTTTGCAACTAATCGACGTGAATAATTGGATATTATATCGAATGGGTAAGAAAGACAAGTAAAATTGTCAACAAACCTGGCTTGCAGTAGTAATCTGGGTCAATGTCACTACGACCAACAATCCAAAATGACTAGTGTCTGTTCCGAGGGCCAGAATTTTGAAAACCCTGTGAACTTTAGAGGTACTAAAGATTACCGAAATACATCTGAACCATTAAGTGTAGGTAGCACTGGGCACACAAGAAACCCTAATGACAGTCCTGCCTAATGAGTAATGAATCAATTAGAAAATGGGTGATGAGGAGTGGCTGCGGAGTGTTGAGGACGTATCTCAGGATAAATCGGGTTGGCTTGGTGGGTGCTGCATGCCTGAGCCCTGAACGGACTGGGAAGGTAGGCACGGCGGCTCGCCCGGGCAGCGGTGACGCTGTTGGGTGAGCGGCTCCTAGCCTCCTGTTAGTCCGGCATCTCCTCCTAGAGTCATGCCGTTCGAGGACGGCAAGTCGCCGACGAGCAGGCGGCTGGGGGTGAGTAGAGATCGGAAGCGCACAGCAGAACAGAGGGGAATCGGGGCCTGGGACGACCCAAAATCCCAGGGTGGGCTGGCCCACTGTGGGCACCCTATAGAGATACACACCCGAGCGGCGAACATGCATTTTCGAAACTAATTTAGGAACATTCAGCTGACCAATTAAACAACTCTATTTTAATAATATTAGATTCGTATTTGAACAACTAAGCTTGTTTAGATTGATGGGTGGAGCAGTGTTATTATGACACAAAGCACGTATTCTGATTGTATAGTGAACATAAAAGGGGGAAACTCTAAGCATATTTTTTTAGCAAAAGAGGGTTTCCCCTCCGATTTCTATTAACGAAACCACCACGGAACCAACATGATCAATTAAACCCTAAGCATGATCAATTAAACCATATTATGGCTGTGCCATGGCAGATTTGAAGCTGCAAACCAGAGAAATGATATTTAGCATCCATTGTTTGCTTCAAACTAAATTCTAAGAGCTGAAAAGAAAGTATAGTAACCAAGTTAAGATCTATTTTCTGGTTGAGATCAAAAAGTTGAGGAGATATGAAGTACCACCTCTCTTGCAGCGTCGTGTAGGCATCGGGGGTGCTATGGCTGTCGGTGGCGTTGAAGCAGATCTGCGACGGTAGACGGGTGCATCGGGGGATAAGTCCCGTTGCGGTGGAAGAGAAGGTCGTGTGAGCGGCCCCGGCAAAGAGGACGACGACACTGATGAAGCGAGAGGACGCGATGCAAGGCTATTGGTCCGTCACCGTGGATGAGAAACGTCCATCTCTAGCAGTGGACGACGCAGTCTTGGTAGGCGCTCTGGCATGGTGGAGGACGGTGGCGATGGATGTGGTGGAGGACGGCGGCGATGGATGGTGTGGCGGACGGAGGCTGGTGTGGGGATGGGGTGTTCTAGTGTGGACGGTGTATGAATGGGAAAATGGAGGGAGAGGTACGGGAACCATGTTTTTGGGACGCGCCTGTCTGAAATATGGAAAAGTTACGAACTTACCCCCATTTAAAATTTGGACGTCTCGTCGGTTGGGGATAGGACGGTAATCTCGCATCTCGCCAATATTTGCCCAGAGCGATTTCGGGCGAGGAGAGGGTGGTTGGCGCCCATGTTGGCGCCCATGGTTGGCACCCACGGTGTATGAACGGGGCTGACAGGTAGGACGGTTGTGTCACGTCTGAGTGAAGTTACAAACCTGCCCCTATTGAAAATATTTGCCTACATCGATTTCGGCCGAGTCGAGTTTGTTTTGCCGCCCACCGTGTATGAATGGGGAATGGAGGGAGAAACAGAGGTCTTTCGGACGAGCTAGAATCAAATGTGTTTTGTCGCCCATGTTTGACGCCCACCGTGTCGGAATGGGCTCAGAGGCGGTCGTGTCACGTCTAATTGAAGTTACTAACCTACCCCTATTTAGAGCAGTGGAAATCGGGCCGATGGATTGTCCGTGTAATGGGTAGACAGTAATTTCCAACTCCCAAACACTTGGCTTCGGGCAGCCAACGTGGGAGTGGACATTTTGCTGCTTCTTTTGAATTTTGGAACAATAAGCATCCACGTTTACCCTAGCAACTAAATCCGAATCCATTTTGTATTCCTATATGAATCTTTATAAATCATTCTATGTGTTTTTATATATCTTCAAAAGGACGACAAAGATGTATTCCACTGTCATATATGAATATGGTTTACCAATGCCGATACTCGAATTCAGAAGCTAGAATCCAGTTTAAGGTGAATTCGAATATTTGCAACACTTCATGTCCAACTCAAATGTCACACGCAGCATAATGTGTACTCCCATTTAGATATGTACACAAGCGATGTATCAAGATTCAAATACCGAGTCAATCAACCAAGAATGTACAGAACTAACAGACATATAAACACTTATAGAGTATATGGATCAATAATATCAACTAACATACATAAGCCAGGCCGCTGTACTTTTTTTGGCTACAACATCATCCTTTTTTAGCTAGCATCTTGGCCCTTTCCGATGCGTGCCACTTATGGTCCATCTATACTACTACTATTGCTGAATGCACATTCAGCCCGATTGGCATATTTGTAGGTCTGGCATAGCAATCCAAATGAAATGTCTCCGAGTCTTATCAATTAATACAGACTTGTGCTCAAATAAAATTACAAACCAAAAAAAACAATTATTACATGATCTCTAAAACAAATGGTTTGATTGATTACATGAACAGACAACACAAAGGTTATTCAACTATGGAAAGAACATTTCATCTATGATTTACCAAGTAGGAATTTAATTTCCTTTTTTCCTTCAGGAGCTTAACAATCTGGTCAGTCTCAGCTTGCTTTGTTTTGAAATCCACCAAATATTTAATGGCTGTCTTGAGTACTGCTTGTGATTGTGCTGTTTGCTTCCTCAACATGTCAACTTCATCTCTAAGTGCAGAAGCAGAATCTCTTTCTAACACTAGTTTAGCCTCTAGAGCATCAGCAGTTGGCAATTATGGAAGTGCGTTATATCGACTAGAGGGGGGGTGAATAGACGATTTTTATGAATTCTTCACTGAGGAATTTGCTGGTGAGGAAATTCCTAAGTGAAGAACTACTAGCAGCGGAATAAGTACTCAGAAAGGAACATAACAGAACACAAGCATAGTCATCATGAAGAAATGAAAACAAGCAAAGAGTACAGAAAGCGTAAACACAGGATAACACAAGGAAGAAGACGGATAGACTGAAGAAATAGAACTGAGGAAATTGAGAAAGTCTTCAGTCAATGTCTTCAGACAGATATGAACAGGCACACAACAACATACATGAGGAAATGAAAGAGTTGAGGATATAGAACCAGTTAGCTCGGTAAACACAATGATTTGGTAGACCAGTTCCAACTGCTGTCTCAGTTGTACATCTGGTTGGAGCGGCTGAGTATTTAAACTCAAGGACACACAGTCCCGGACACACAGTCCTCTCCGTATTCTCCTTGAGCTAAGGTCACACAGACCTCACCCAATCACTCGTGGTAAGTCTTCAGGTGACTTCCGAACCTTCACAAACTCGGTCACTCAGCGATCCACAATTCCTCTTGGATGCTCTAGACCTTGACGCCTAACCATCTGGAAGAAGCACAATCTTCAATGGAAACAAGCGTCGGATCCACACAGGATCAATCTCTTCAGTGATGCTCAATCGCTTTGGGTTTGTAGGTGTTGGGGTTTGGGTTTTCCTCACTTGATGATTTTCGCTCAAAGTCCTCAGATGATGGGTTGCTCTCAAATAACAAGTGTCAGTTTCTCTCGGAGCAGCCAACCAACTAGTGGTTGAAGGGGGCGGCTATTTATAGCCTAGGGAGCAACCCAACATGATAAGACATAAATGCCCTTGTCTGATATGACCGTTAGGTAGGTAGATATTTTGGAACCGCTGGCGCATAGCACAACAACGGTCGGAATTTTGACTATCAAAATCCTCAGGGCTATCATGTTCCTCACTGTGTAGGCAATTCACACTGGTGAATTCCTAACTCCTCAGTCAGAACAAATTCCACAGAGACCAGAAGAACTTTGTCTCTGTCACTGAAGAATATGACTGAACTGTATGAGATTTCCAATGGCTTCACTCGAAGGGATTGGTAGGTGTAGGATTTTGAGTTGAGCATCACATGGAAATTTTTCCTTAGTATTTCCTCGACCCCCTTTAACAGTATGGTGTTTCCTATGACTCAAGAAAAAAAAGTCTTCATGCTTCATGTTCCTCGAATGAATACCAAGTCTTCAAGGTCACACCAATTTCTTCACTTTCAAAGTCTTCAGAAAGTCTTCAGAAATCCAAAGTCTTCAGTTGAAGAACTTCATTTTTAGGGGTCGACTTTCTCTGTAAATATCAAACTCCTCATAGACTTATAGATCTGTGTACACTCACAAACACATCAGTCCCTTAACCTATAAGTCTTCAATACACCAAAATCACTAAAGGGCACTAGATGCACTTACAATCTCCCCCTTTTTGGTGATTGATGACAATACAGGTTAAGTTTTCAATGGGGATAAATATATGAAGTATAAATACCGATTTGAGGAATTTGATTGCAAGATATAGAAGAACTCCCCCTGAAGATGTGCATAGTGAGGAATTTGCTTTTAAAGCAATGCACACTTGAAGAGTATAATCATGGAGATCTCCCCCTATATCTTGTAATTCATACACGCATTTGATATATAATATGAAGAATTTGAAATGCATGATGAAATATGGTGACTGATGTAATTCAGCATGCGTGCATTAACATTAATGAGGAATAAGCATGCAGAAGAACACAACAAAAGTATCAGGTCACCATAGAGTTTAAGATTACAACTCGATCCAGCAAAGTCATCAGAAGAACGAGAGTTGTAACTTAGCAAAAAAACACCCATATAAGATAGACCCGCTTGAAGACTAACTCAAATTTCTCCCCCTTTGTCATCGAATGACCAAAAGGGTTGAAACTGAGGACTAACGCCCCTGAAGAATATCATGTAGATGGAGGAGCGCCAGCGTTGTCAGGGTCTTGAGTCGTTGTAGGGCCTGCTGTAGTGTCGTCCAAGTCTTCATGCTCATCCGTGGCGCGTGATGAAGAATATGAGGTGGCCACCAAGGGAGAAACCTTTACCTTCTTGTATCTATTTGGAGGAGGAGCAGACCAGTCAAAGTCTTCTTTGAAGCCCATTTGCTTCAGATCTTCTTCACCATAGAGATGTGACAAAATAGCCCAGGTGCGATCAAACACTTCATGGAGGTAGTAGTGGTTTTTCTTCACTACATTATGTGTGGAAGTCATGTTGTGAAGAATAGAGCCAAACTGATGCTTGACCCACTTATGGTTGCGATCCACCTTCTAGTGAAGACTGATAAGCTGTTCACGGTCAGTCATCACACGAGGAGCAGTAGCTTGAGGACTTGTCTTGGTAGCATTTGCAGCAGAATCATGTGTGGCAGAGTCATCATTAGTGGAGTAAGATGTAGCTTTGCGGAACTGACCATCCAATGGATGAATTCCTTCATCGATCATAGCTGGTGACTTGCCCTTCTCATCGGATGAGGAAATTGTCCGCTTGAGGACTTCAATAGGGGGCAAGTAGCTGAGGTGATTCTGAAAATCTGCATTGTAGTTGAGTGAAGACTTTGTTCTGAGGAATCTCATGATCCACGGCGCGTAAGGCTTCAGCTCAAATGGTGAAAGTGCAACATTTGCTAGAGTCCTCATGAAGAATGCCATGCATGATGTTGAAAAGCATGTTCTTCATCATTCCGATAATTTCTTCATCGGATGAGTCATGGCCTTTGATGGGACTCATGGTCTTCGTCAGAATGCGGTAGATGGTTCTGGGCACATAGAGCAATTCCTTCACGAGGAATTTGGTCCTTGGAGCTTGTCCTGGCTTCAGCGGCTTCATGAGCACTTGCATATAATGATCAGTGAGTTCAGGCTCATCATACAGACAACGAGCACCGTCAGGTGGAGGACTTATTGGTAAGGCATGAAGCAATTCAAAGGCTGGCGCCTTGTAATGAGTGTTTTCAGTCATCCAGTCCAACACCCATGAGTTGACGTCAGCAGCATCGCCTGTGATATGCAAAGTTGCGTAGAACTGAAGAATAAGCTCTTCATTCCGATCAACTATGTTAAAGAAGAAATTGAGCAAGCCAGCGTCATGAATCATGCCGAGGACTTGAGAGAAGCAGGGCATGGATTCCATGTCCACATGAGGA
Source organism: Triticum dicoccoides (assembly GCF_002162155.2). Lineage (NCBI taxonomy): Eukaryota > Viridiplantae > Streptophyta > Magnoliopsida > Poales > Poaceae > Triticum > Triticum dicoccoides. Next base: position 30,812,108 of record NC_041393.1, read on the forward strand.
ATATGCTCATGATCGAAGACTTTGTCCTTGTTGTAAAGCACTGAGGAATAGAAGTTGGCCTGGCTGGCAGTCCAGAAATGCTTTCTTCTGAGACGAGCATTGTCACAGGGGTTGAATTCCGTGAAGAATACGTGCTCGCCAAAGAAATCATCAGCCTTGAATTTTTGCTTCTTGGAGAAAGGATCCTTTGGCTTGGGCTGAGGAGTGTCAGTCAATTGCAGCACTACTTCAGGAATCGCAATCTTAGGTTCCTCAGGCTGAGGAATTTCGGGCTCTTCAGCAGCTTCAGCCTGGGTTGTCAATTCTTCATTGACAATTTCTTCAGCACTAGTGGCTGGAATTTCTTCATGAACACTTGGGGTTGCATGAGGTTCTTCAGATCCCATTTGCACTTCAGTGGCGGCAGGGGACTGAGGAATAGCTTGAAGGGGAGTGAACATTGGAGAGTTGGGATGTTGACTGTCCCAAAATTCATCATTGAGCACAGGAGTGGTACAACCAATGTCCACATCCTCCTCTTCAATTTCTTCAACACCTGCCTCTTCAGCAGTAAACTGAGGCAAAGGTAAGGAAATGACTGGGGTTGAAGGGATCTCATCCACTTCAATTTCTTCATCCAACTGCTCTGACGAAGCAGCAGAAGGAGTTTCTTCGTCAGATTCATCAGGAATCACATAATCATCACCAAATGGAACAAGGTCCTTTGATGGCATTGATGAGACTGGAAAGACATCAATTGGATTGCCAATTGAACTGATCAGAGTCTTCATCTTCTTCGGGGCTGAAGAATTTGAGGAAGTTTATGCCTTCCTTTTCTTCACAGCTGCACATTCGGCAGCCTTGGTCTTCTTCGCATCTAATGCAGATGGAAGGATCGGAGTTGGTGTAGGCACAGGAGGTGCATAGGACTTTGGTTCATTTTCCTCATGCACAACTGATGCAGTTGTCCTCATTTGTTCACTTTCTTCAGGCGCACCACTAGTGGATGCCCTGGCAATATCTTCAGCGGCTGGAATGGAGTCATCAGCCCTGGCACTCTCATTCTCTTCAGCAACCTGATTGTCATCAGCGGTGCTGGCATTTTCTTCACTAGGCTAAGCAGATGCCTCAGCCCGAGTAACTTCAATGTGCACAGGTGGAGCAGCACTTGAAGTGAATTTCTTCGTCAGATTGACGAAATGCACATTGGCACCCTTCCAATCAGCATATTAGCGATCAAATTCATCACTCAATTGTTTGATTTCCTCTTGCAAAGCAAGGAGCTGATCAGGAGTGAGAGTGAGGACATTGTCCTTGAGGTAGCGCTGTTTCTTGTACTGCGCTTTCTTCAAACTTCTGCCTTGTTCAAATTTCCATTTCTCTTCCTCAATGAAGGCAGTAAGAACATGACTTTGACCAGGAGTGAGGTTCATCTCCGGCAAAGGTGTGTTAGGATCCTTGTGCCACAGGTCAATGTAGTCGAGGATCAACTTTGGATCCAGCATCAGCGGCACATTGCTGCCTTTGGCTCTAGCGGCCCTGGGTTGCCTGTTTCTGATGATTTCAGCAAGTTCTTCGTCATCCGCCTCATCATCATCAAAGGGCACTTGGAAAGCGACTTGCTTCTTGTGAGGGCTTGGTCGAAGACCTCGTCTAGCAGTGGCCTTTTTCTTCAGCAGTGAGGGACTAGCTGAGAAGCTTGCAGATGCTCCTGAGGCAATAGAGAAGCCTTGAGTCCTTTGGCACGTGGCGAGATGCACAGGTGCCGAGGATTTTGTTGGGGCAGCTGAAGACTTTGATGGAGGAGCTGAGGACTTTGAAGGAGTAGACTGAGGAATTTGCCGTGAGGGCCTTGAATAATCTGGCCTTGATGGCATAGCAGAGGAGCTTGGCCGTGAGGGCATTGAAGGTGAAGCACTGGACTTGTGCGCAGGCTTCTTGTGCATTGTCTTCTTTGGCTGACTAGCAGAGGCAGCAGCAGTAGCAGCAGAGTCTGCATTGAATTTCTTCACTGCTTCCTTTGCTTGCTTTGCCAATTTGGCCTGGCGCTTTGCCCATTCATCAGGATAGCCCTCACCGCGCTTGAGGCTGGTGGGATCTGCCAACTGGCCTGGTGCCAATGGAGGTCTTGGGCATGGAGGGTTGAGAGCGAATTTCTTCATGTACTTGGGAGTTACATACCTGTACTCCCTCCATTCTCGTGCCCATCTCCTCTCTATCCTTTGTATGCGCACCTTGCGCTGATTCTTGTCCTCTTTGCCGAATTTGGATTCATCAGGTGTGAAGTAGTCCTTATATATGTCCTCAGGGATTTCAAACACAGTATTGACCTCGGGCCTCTTTCCTCCCTTCTGTGGCCTTTTGTCACCCATTTTCTTCAGCTAAGGAATATGAATAACTGAAGTTTCTGAAGAGGTATGCAACTTTTCTGCGAGGAACGCTGCAAATGAGTTAAGTTGATGAGAACCTAGTGATTTAGCAGCGGACATTTGTACCTGTGAACAGAGTATAGTTGTGAGGAATTTGGAGAGGTCATATGCGTTCTCAGAAGGTTTTTCAAAAAGAATAGGTTTTGAGGAATTTGACCAGATGAGTCTTGAGGAATTTCACTAAGCGTTCTTTGTCTTAGGTTCCAGAGTTGTGTAGATTGAAAATCCACACAATTGAGGAATCTTGAAAAAAATCATTGCTTAGAGAAACGAATCAAGAGCAGATGATATGTGAGGTGTTGATGTGTGTGAAGAATTGAAGAATAAACACTTTTGAAGATTTTCAGGAAAACTTGAGAATCAAAGAGAGCAGTTAAAAGTAACTTTTAATTACCTGAAGTGAAGAACACGACGAACTGGGAAGTGTAGATGTGAAGTTCGTCAGTTCAGATCTTCCACGCCCTAACTCGGCAGAGGAAAACGGCTACGATGGCGGTGGAGTGAAGAAATCCTTAACCGGCGCAAGTACGATGGCGACGAGGTCGAGGCAGTGAAGCTCTTCCCCAACGGCGACGATGAAGTAGCGGCGGCGCTAGGGTTTTGGGGAAGCTCGAGCGGGAGGGAGAGCGCGAGCGAGGTGAAAGTGAAGTGAGGAAGAGACATGGGTATTTATAGAGGGAGTGAAAAACTGTTCAACCGAGGAAATCTGACGAACATGCCCCTGGCCTCTTCTCATTCACTTGACATGTGTCACCCACATAATGAGAGGTGGCGATCATGTAGGATCGTGGGTGAATAGATAAATATTTGTCATGAGAAGCGGAACAGTTTGAGCGGCAAAGCCGAAAATTCAGATAAGATAAGTTAAAAGTGCCGTTCGCAATTTCTTCAGCTGTCAAGGACACAGTGAAGAATTTGAACGAGTTTCAAATAGAATGCATATGATGAATTTGTGAATAGATTGGGTTGAGTTTAGCATAGAGGGGAAAGGGTCCGATCACATTCACTTAGCAGAAGAAATCAACTTGAGGAATTAGCAATAAGTGAATGCTGTAGAGGACATAAAACTCATATATATATATATATATATATATATATATATATATATATATATATATATTCAAAAGAAGAACAACACTGGAAGGAGCGAAGACAATGCAAAGTTGAAGAATTTAAAAACTGAGAAATTTCAAAATCGAAGAAAAACTCAAATTGAAGATTTTCAAATTTGGGTGGTGGCATAACCCACCGTATAAGAAAGCTGTTTTCAGACAGCGCGTACAATTGTCGTAGAGCTCTGAGAATCAATTTCTTCATTAATTTCTTCACACTTAGAGGGTTAGTCTTCATTAAGTTGAAGAAAAACGTTACTTCGTGTGTTGCGCATCTAAGTCATCAAGTCAGCGTAAGTGTTAGGATGTGTGTCCATTTCAGAGAACATTCAAAGATTCTAAGATATTTAGCTCACACCGCAACTTGCTAAATCTCTTCTCATCCAAGGGCTTAGTGAAGATATCGGCCAATTGATCTTCAGTGCTGACGTGATCAATGGAGATGTCGCCCTTCAACACATGATCACGAATAAAATGATGACGAATCTGGATGTGCTTTGTCTTCGAGTGCTGAACTGGGTTATGAGCAATCTTGATAGCACTCTCATTGTCGCAGTAGAGAGGCAAATTCTTCATGTTGATGTCATAGTCCTTGAGTGTTTGCTTCATCCATAGTAATTGAGCACATCACGATCCAGCAGCAATGTACTCAGCTTCTGCAATGGAGAGTGATACGCAGTTCTGTTTCTTCGAGGACCAACAGATGAAAGATCGTGTAAGGAAATGGCATGTGCCTGATGTTGACTTGCGGTCCACGCGATCGCCAGCATAGTCAGAGTCTGAATATGCAATGAGATCAAATGAAGAGCCCTTGGGATACCATAATCCAAGTGTTGGTGTGTGAGCTAAGTATCGAAGAATAAGCTTCACAGCCTTATGGTGTGATTCCTTCGGTGTAGTTTGAAATCGGGCACACATGCAAACACTAAGCATAATATCCGGCCTAGATGCACATAGGTACAATAAAGAACCAATCATGGAGCGGTATACCTTTTGATCAAAGTCTTTACCATTTTCATCAGTGCATAGATGGCCATTTGTGGGCATTGGAATTTTCACCCCTTTGCAATCTTGCATGCCGAATTTCCTCAATGCGTCCTTGAGGTATTTTTCCTGAGATATGAATATTCCATTGCGCTATTAACGAATTTGAAGACCTAACAAGAATTTCAACTCTCCCATCATAGACATTCGATATTCTTCACTCATCATATAGGCAAATTCATCACTATAGCGTTGGTCAGTACAGCCAAAAATGATATCATCAACATATATTTGGCACACAAACAATTCATCATCATAAGATTTAGTGAAGAGAGTTGGGTTGAGTGAACCGGGTTTGAAGCCTTTCTTAATGAAGAATTCCTTCAAAGTATCATACCACGCCCGAGGGGCTTGCTTGAGGCCATACAGGGCCTTGTTGAGTCTGAAGACTTTGTCGGGATTCTTTGGATCTTCAAAACCTGGGGGTTGAGCAACATATACTTCTCCCTCAAGCTTACCATTGAGGAATGCACTTTTCACATCCATTTGATATAAAGTGATATTATGATGGTTAGCATAAACAAGCAATATGCGAATAGCCTCAAGTCTAGCAACAGGTGCAAAAGTTTCATTGAAATCAATACCCTCAACCTATGTGTAGCCTTGAGCTACAAGTCGTGCCTTATTCCTCACCACAAGGCCATTTTCATCTTGCTTGTTGCGGTAGATCCATTTTGTGCCAATGATGTTGTGCTTGCGAGGATCTGGACGTTTGACCAGTTCCCAGACATTGTTGAGCTCGAACTGATGTAATTCTTCTTGCATAGCTTGAATCCACTCAGGCTCCAGAAATGCTTCATCTACCTTAGTGGGCTCTGTAATAGAGACAAAGCAAAGTTCCCACAAAAGTTATATAAATGTGAAGCCTTTGAGCGAGTGAGAGGACCTGGTGCACAAATATCATCGATGATCTTCTTGTCTTGCACTTCATTTGCAATGCGAGGATGAGTGGGTTGTCTTCGAGGAATTTCATCTGCATTTTTTGGAAGCATTTTCCTCAGCACCATTTTCTTTAGGTGCGCCAGCTTGATGTTCATCACGTTCTGGAATGAATTCTTCAGGAGATTCTTTAGTATGAATGACATCCTCAGTAGCTTTGAACTTGATAGAATCCTCAGGTGTTGGTTCATCTATCACAGAAGATAGGTGCTCTCTTTGCGAGCCATTAGTTTCATCAAACCGCACATCTACAGTTTCAACAACCTTGTCAAGAACGCTGTTGAAGACTCTGTAGGTGTGCGAGTCCTTTCCATAACCAAGCATGAAACCCTCATGTGCTTTCGGTGCAAATTTAGAATTGTGAGGATGATCTCTAATCCAACATTTAGCACCGAAGACTTTGAAGTAACTTACATTGGGTTTCTTGTCAGTGAGGAGTTCATAGGCAGTCTTCTTGAAGAATTTGTGAAGATATACTCTGTTGATGATGTGGCAAGTGGTATCAATTGCATCAATCCAGAACCGACGAGGTGTTTTGTATTCATCAAGCATAGTGTGAGCCATTTCAGCGAGCGTTTTGTTCTTGCGCTCCACGACGCCATTCTGTTGAGGAGTATAAGGAGCAGATAACTCATGAGTAATACCAAGTTCATCAAGATAGCCATCAAGACCGGAATTCTTGAACTCAGTCCCATTGTCACTCCTGATGTGCTTGATCTTCACACCAAAGTTGTTTGAAGCCCTCAAGGAAAATCGTTTGAAGACTTCCTGCACTTCATGTTTGTAAGTGACAATTAACGAGAATAATCATCAACAATAACAAAGCCATATAGAGATGCATCATTTGTCACAGCAGAATAATGATTAGGACCGAAGAGATCCATGTGAAGCAATTCAAATGGTCGAGTGGTAGTCATCATAGTCTTCGCTGGATGCTTGGCCTTTGTCATCTTCCCAGCTTGACAGGCTCCGCATAAGTGATCCTTGAGGAATTTGACATTCTCAATGCCAATGACATGCTTCTTCTTCACGAGCGTGTGCAGATTCCTCACGCCAGCATGACCAAGTCGTCGATGCCATAGCCAACCTTCTGAAGCTTTTGCAAGTAAGCACACGGCGGGCTGTGGTCTTGTAGAGAAATCAACAATGTACAAGTCTCCTCTCCTAAAGCCTTCGAAGACTTTGGAATTGTCAGCTTCCAAGATCACAACACAACGATACTTGCCAAAGACAACAACCATATCAAGATCACAAAGCATTGAGACAGACATGATGTTGTATCCTAAGGACTCGACAAGCATGAATTTGTCCATGTGTATGTCCTTAGAGATCGCAACCTTACCTAGACCCAATACCTGACTTTTGCCTTTGTCAGCGAAGATGATATGCTTCAGATGTGACGGTGATAAGGGAGCATCCATCAATAGATTCTTGTCACCAATCATGTGATTTGTACATCCACTATCGAGGACCCACTCATTGGCTTTGGGTTGATCATCCTGCGGATGAATTAGTGCATCTTACAAACTCATATACTTCATCAGTGAAGAATATGACATCAGTATCATCAGGTCAATTTCATCAAGCAATTAGAACAGATAATCAGTATGAGGACGTGTGAAATGAAGGTTCATTTCATCATGATTAGCCTGCGTCCTATCAGGCACTGTTCAGGTCTTCAGCAAATTCTTTAGTCGTTTTGAGCACGACTGGAGACCTGACCCTGCATAAGATATTAGTTCTTTTTCTTCACCACCCACATATGGAGGGGTGGCAAAGAATTCATCATTCTGCGAGCACCATATGAGAAAGGTGGCATGGACGCCAGTCCACTTCGTTTCACATAAGAGGGGTTAGGGTAAGCATATGAATAAGCAGAGAAATTCTTTGAGGACTTATGAACATAATGATTTGAAGAATAATGCACATATTCATAGCCTTAGCTCTACCCTGTGAAACAGAAGGGTTAGCACGATGATGATCATATGAGGACTTTGATCCTTTTGAGGAATTTGATCCACGTGATGAATTTGGTCCACCTGAGGACTTGGATCCATATGAAGAATTTGGTTCATATGAAGAATTTGATCTGGAGTTCCTTTTCTTCACAGGTGGTGTCATGAGGACACTCACCTGAAGACTTTCAAGGAAACTTTGGGAACCCAGATTTTCTTCATAGAAGAATCGTTCCTGCAGTTAGTCCCAACATATCTAGCAAATACTGCACCATTCTGATTTTTGAACAGTTTATAGTTAGAGTCAAATGACTCATCAAAAGAATGAGGAGATTCACATGTAAAGCCAGATAAGTTGGATGGATCAACTGGAGGTCCCTTTGCAGCAACCCATGAGGTTTTGGGATACTGCTCAGGCTTCCAATATGTTCCATCAGCATTGAGTTTCCTCTCAAAGGCAATACCCTCTTTCCTAGGGTTTCTGTTGAGGATCTGCTTTTTGAGCACATCACAAAGAGTCTGATGCCCTTTGAGGCTTTTGTACATGCCTGTCATGTAAAATTCCTTTAGCCCTGCATCATCAGTGATACTTGCATTGTCCTCAGATGAGGAATTAGTGACAGCAGAGACAAGTGAAGAATTTGTAACATTAGAAGCATTTGAACATTCAGGTGAATAATTGGCAAATTCACGTTCAATGCACTTCAGACATGGTGGATCAAATTCTTCCTGGGTAGCGCTGATTTGTTGAGCTAGTAATGAATCACGCTCCTTCTGAAGATCTTCATAACTCACTCTTACCTTCTCAAGATCTTGCTTTCTTTGAAGAAATTCATAAGAAAGCTTCTCGTGATCAGATAAGAGATTGTTATGATGACTTTGAAGATTGTCAAACTTAGACTGAAGTCTCTGAAGATTTTTAGTTAAGTTTTTAGTGCGATCCATTTCTTCACCCAACATATCATCACTTTTATCTAGCATGTTTTGAAGCTTATCGATAGCCTTCTGTTGTTTCATAGCAATTTTAGCAAGTTTAAAGTAGCTAGGCTTAAGATTTTCATCAGATTCATCCTCACTAGAGTCAGAGGAGGCGTATTTAGTTACCTTGGCACCTTTTGCCATGAAGCAATAGGTGGGAGTGTAGTCATCATTGCCTTCATCAGCATTGTTGGTGTTGCCATTTTCTTCAGAGTTGAAGATAGACTTACTGACGAATGCGGTAGCAAGAGCCATGCTTGCCACACTAGACTCGGACTCCTCGGATGCCTCCTCTTCCTCATGATCCTCAGATTCAGCCTCAGAATCCATTTCCTTGCCTATGAATGCCCGAGCCTTTTTGGAGCTGCTTTTCTTGTGAGATGAAGACTTTGAGGATTTTGATGATGAAGACTTTGAAGATTTCTTCTTCTTCTTGGCATCATCAGAACTGTAATCCTTGTATTTCTTCTTCTTCAATTCCTTATCCCACTGAGGACAATATTGAATGTAATGACCAGGTTTCTTGCACTTGTGACATAGCCTTTTCTTGTAGTCATTGGATGAGGAATCATTGCTCCTTGAGGATTTTCCAAAGCAACCACGTCTTGAGAACTTCTGAAATTTGTTCATGAGCAACGGTAGTTCCTGGCTCAGTTCTTCAGGATCACCAAGGCTGCTAGTGGAGTCCTCTTCTTCAGACTCAGATCGAAGGTTTGCTGAACATTTTCATTGTCGAGTCTTTTGAAGCGGTTGAAGAGATTGCGAAGAATGTCAACACGAGAGTCACGTTGAGTTGAGACTCCTTCATTTACTTTGGACAGCCTATCCCAGATAAGCTTGGCAGTTTCCAAAGCACTCACTCTTCCATACTATCCTTTGCTCAGATGACCACATATGATATTCTCCGCTTGAGAATCGAGTTGCTTGAATCTCTTCACATCAGTAGCGTTCAGAGAAGGTGTGACTGAGGGAACACCATTTTCCACAACATACCAGAGATCGTTGTCAATTGCCTCAAGATGCATTCGCATCTTGTTCTTCTAGTAGGGGTAGTCCGTTCCATCCAAGGTAGGACACCCAGCAGAGACCTTCATCATACCTGCGGTCGACATAACTCAAACTCCAGGCGGTTAAACCAAAATCAAATAGAACAAGGGAGTACCTTGCTTTGATACCAATTGAAAGTGCGTTATATCGACTAGAGGGGGGGGGGTGAATAGATGATTTTTATGAATTCTTCGCTGAGGAATTTGCTGGTGAGGAAATTCCTAAGTGAAGAACTACTAGCAGCGGAATAAGTACTCAGAAAGGAACATAACAAAACACAAGCATAGTCATCATGAAGAAATGAAAACAAGCACAGAGTACAGAAAGCATAAACATAGGATAACACAAGGAAGAAGACGGACAGACTGAAGAAATAGAATTGAGGAAGTTGAGAAAGTCTTCAATCAATGTCTTCAGACAGATATGAACAGGCACACAACAACATACATGATGAAATGAAAGAGTTGAGGATATAGAACCAGTTAGCTCGGTGAAGACAATGATTTGGTAGACCAGTTCCAACTGCTATCTCAGTTGTACATCTGGTTGGAGCGGCTGAGTATTTAAACTCGAGGACACATAGTCCCGGACACACAGTCCTCACCGTATTCTCCTTGAGCTAAGGTCACACAGACCTCGCCCAATCACTCGTGGTATGTCTTTAGGTGACTTCCGAACCTTCACAAACTCGGTCACTCGGCGATCCACAATTCCTCTTGGATGCTCTAGACCTTGATGCCTAACTGTCTGGAAGAAGCACAGTCTTCAAATGAAACAAGCATCGGATCCACGTAGGATCAATCTCTTCAGTGATGCTCAATCACTTTGGGTTTGTAGGTGTTGGGGTTTGGGTTTTCCTCACTTGATGATTTTCGCTCAAAGTCCTCGGAGGATGGGTTGCTCTCAATTGACAAGTGTCAGTTTCTCTCGGAGCAGCCAACCAGCTAGTGGTTGAAGGGGGGAAGCTATTTATAGCCTAGGGAGCAGCCCGACATGATAAGACATAAATGCCCTTGTCTGATATGACCGTTAGGTAGGTAGATATTTTGGAACCGCTGGCGCATAGCACAACAACGGTCGGAATTTTGACTATCAAAATCCTCAGGGCTATCATGTTCCTCACTGTGTAGGCAATTCACACAGGTGAATTCCTAACTCCTCAGTCAGAACAAATTACTCAGAGACCAGAAGAACTTCGTCTCTATCACTGAAGAATATGACTGAACTGTATGAGATTTCCAATGGCTTCACTCCAAGGGATTGGTAGGTGTAGGATTTTGAGTTGAGCATCACACGGAAAATTTTCCTTAGTATTTCCTCGACCCCCTTAATAGTACGGTGTTTCCTATGACTCAAGGAAGAGAAAATGAAACTATAAAAACAAAAGTCTTCACGCTTCATGTTCCTCGAGTGAATACCAAGTCTTCAAGGTCACACCAATTTCTTCACTTTCAAAGTCTTCAGAAAGTCTTCAGAAATCCATAGTCTTCAGTCGAAGAACTTCATTTCTAGGGGTCGACTTTCTCTGTAAATATCAAAATCCTCATAGACTTATAGATCTGTGTACACTCACAAATGCATCAGTCCCTTAACCTATAAGTTTTCAATACACCAAAATCACTAAGGGGCACTAGATGCACTTACAAATTCATAATACACGATTGGGCCGGTGCCACTACTTTGGGATGATGCAACATCCATGGGGACCTCACTCTTTGATCTTCGGCTAACCTATTTTTCCATTAAAGTTCCGATTGGATTCAGAAAAGTTGAAGTTAGCAAAACATCTCAACTGGGAGTTATAACAGCAAGCCAGTTAAACAAACAAGGAATTAAAGAGTTTCAATTGGATGCTGAAAATTAGTTATTAACATCATTGTAACCCGCTGTTGCAGCAGCAAAGCAGTTAAACAAACAAGTAGATATTTAAGTTAAGGCAAACAGGTAATTCTTAACAGTAAGTATCAAACACATAGATAGGCGCCGTCTACAATATGATTAACAGGCTGTGCCATTATGTAATCAGTAGCAAACTAAATTAATCCAAGCAACATAATTGAATTTTTTTGCAATAAGTGGCTAACTAAAATTCCGAGAAGCAGGTAACTGAACTTATGCTAGTTCTTTGTACAGGCACCCTGCAACTTCTTTTTTTCTTACAAGGTTGTACAAAGGAGTCCATGGCATTAATTGCTTGGATACGCTCCCAATACTTCTTTCTTCCCACACTGCATGGGTAAGTCGAATGGTTAATCTGGTAAGATGGTGCGTCCTTGATATGTTATATGAGGACGTGTAGTCAGACTAGTTGTAGCCAAACACATCACACTGGCTTTTACTGTACATTTCATGTGATTACTTTTGGCATATCGAGATCTAAGCAATCTACAATAAGATGAAAAGACTGGCATCCTTCACATTATTAGCGAACTCAGTTCATAGAAACAAGCAATTCAACCATTCCGTGGGTAAATCAAAAGCGCCACTGGAATATTTTTCACTATCCAATCATACACACAAAAAGGGGCGACGCCACCATAGGGGCTGGTATGGGCGGCCGTCTCAGGTGGCTGGAAAGTGTGCACCTAGTTTGAGTCATCCATGTTGGCCCACGCTAGTTTTGTTCGTCCTAATGCACGAGCAGGCAATGTAAAAAATGAAGAAAAATGTTTCAATTTGGATGGGCCAATAACATAAGTGCAAGGCAGGCCCTATAGCAGGCTCGCGGCCCAAACGAGCGCCTTCCATATCGATCGACAGCAGGAAAAATCCCAATTCATTCGCTCCAGCCTCTAGTCTGGTTCGCTCCTAACCTAGCCGCCACTGGACAGACCGATACAGCACTTCCTCGCGCCCTCATTGGAGGGCGGTCGCCGGGCTTCAAGCAAACGGAAGGACAAGAATATGAAGATCCAACCCTGGGTGTAGCCTGCGTGGGAGGTAGCAGCGGCAACACGGGCATAGCATCGAGCTTGCGCAAACGGACAATCGCAGCTTGCAAGAGTAGCATGCGCAACGAGCAGGTACATCACATCCCTGATTATATCTAATTCAACTCTTCAATTTCTGGCCAATAGTTAAACCTGACGGTGTGGTAAAACTGCTTGTATGTAGGGAATCTATGAGAAAATGAAACCAATTTCTACTTATTTTATAACTTCCCCAATCAATACTGAACCGACTGAATCTGATGTATCTAATCAAGTTTCCGGTGCAAACATACAAGCTCATGTTCTTCTTGAGCCTGAAGTGTCTAATGAACAGACTTCTAATGAAGGATTTGATGCAAACATTTTACATGCTCCTGGTGATGAACATATAGTGTCTAATGTGGGATCTAATGCAAGCATTTTGCAAGCTCATTGAAGGATTTAGTGTCTAATGATGATCTACTATGTTGAGAGAGACAGAGATTTGCAGGCATTGACGACAAGCAAATTATAGTGCATTTTCATAGCTTGAGGAAACGTCGAGGCCATCTACCAGAAAGTCCCCGTATCATGACAACATAGCATAAATACTTTTCTAATTTGTTGTTTTAAACTATTGGCATACTTGTGCAGGATAGATATATTGATATGTAGTTTGCGCACTGGTTATACGTGCAGTTACACTTCGATATTTTCAGCCAGAAAACGAATAATTCAAACAGGTACAGACCATGTTTGTAGCCCTTGTACACCATGTTGCATTTTGTGTTTTTTGGTGCTTGCATCATTCAGTGTTTATAATCTGAACTACTTTGGATCATTAGCTGGTTTTCAAAGTGCATGTAGCTTCACATTTCTCAAGTTATGTTGATTTCCGGAGTGCAAGTGCCTTCGTATTTTTTAAGTTAAATGTTCGCCCCTGGTAACTTGAATTTGTGGATCAGCCACTGCACACAAATCATACATGAATGCCAGTATGAATTAAATGAAATTAAGGGACTTACGCTAGCTCGTTGTACAGGCTCACTACAGCTCTTCTTGCGCTTGGGATGTTCCATGTACAAGTCCATGTTACCACTTTCTTGGATGTGCAGGCCTTGTGCTCCTTGCATCCCCCTCTGCATTTTTGACACGGCGAATGGTTGATCAAATAAGAGGAATCAACCTTGATGTTGTACCGGAGGACAGATACTTACAAGGTTATTTTGGTGTGCAGGATGTGTACCAGATCTCGTAGCGCCGTCATGCCTCGCTAAAGATGGATTAGCTTGTTTCAGATGATATCTTCAGAAGAAATAAGAGTTAAAGTTAGAGTTACATAGGCGTGTAAGCTAAGAGAGCAGTGAAAGGATATCCAAACATCGTCGTAATAGTGCACAAGGGAGTGATGTGTGGATACCTAGTTCGGGCCGGCGTTTGGGCATGCTCGCCTAGCTAGAGTGCGAGTCACTTCAGAGCCATTGAGGGTGATGCGCTGGCGTTGGCTGGCCATGCACGGATGCAGATCTTGAGTGGCAGCGGAGCGCTATGATACGTCTCCAACATATCTACTTTTCCAAACACCACTACTAGGGAAAAGGCTAGCAGCAGCACGGGTTTTAGATGTATCAGTAGCATGGGGATAGGCGCTACTAATAAGGTGCTACAGCTAACAGATAGCAGTAGCGCGTGCTCACCGGCGCTACTGCTACACAAGTGTAGCAGCAATGCTGTTAGTGGAAGCTCGCTACTGCTAGTAGCTCTAGCGCGCTTTGCATGGACGCGCTACTGCTATCGCGATGCTGCTGCTAACTTTTATACACTCGCTATTGCTAATTTAAGTAGGTTTTTTTTTTTTGGCATATTTGTTTTGTATTTGAATAGGCTTTATAGAAGAATCTTTAGCACATAGAAATGTCATCATGATACACATACAAAAGCCAGAGGGGTCCACAAATGTAATCACAGCATGTACATACAAATAGTCTCATCATAATCATCATCCAACACAAAGTGATATCTTGTCATCATCTCGAAAATAGCGATACATGCAAGTCTCGAATACTTGCAACTACAACAACGTCATCCATCTAAACAAAGGTATACGCAAGAAGTGCTATCACTATGAGTGAGAATGGAACTATGCAGTACATGAGGTGGCGGTTACGAGTCCTCTCTCGCGCTAGCGTGAACCTCAAGTAATTAGCTTCTCCTTCTTGTCTGCTTTTGAAGCCTTTATGGCTGGCGCCCGTGAACCCATTCACTTGCGCCTGACACTCATGCCACTCGTTGTACACCCCCGGAACCTTCCCTTTGTACACGACATAGCAATTCCATCTCGCCATCAAGAAACTAGGTACCTGTTAGAGATGCATGTTCATGAAGAGGATGTACAATCATATATATGCAACAAAATATATTAGAGCAACACCAAAAAAGAAAGGTTTAGCAACTAGATGCAACATACAGTATGCAAATTAATTAACTAGAGGTACGCAGGTCATCGTACGCAAACTAACAAAGTAGCGTTACACAAGCTCGGCAGGAACCATGGACATCACAAAGTTTCATCGCTACAAAAAGTATACAAGTTCAACCAACACATATCATCATCATCGGCATCATAAATCACTAGAAGTTCCATCCTTCCATATCATCAAGGATGAACCCTAGCTTCTTGAATGGAGTTAGGTCTAGACGTTGCAAGCCTATGCGAGTTCGGATGTCAGCTCGCAATATAGGGCCGTGGTGGAACATCCCCTTCTCATCGACGACTTCTTTCATGATGATCGTCGCAATGTCGCTTTGGATGCCAAAGAAGTCATCTCTAAGTTTATAATCCGCTTCTCCATGAGATTCTAGCCACTTGTGGATACGATCATCATTTCTGCTATTAATGCGAAGCTTTTGGTGATCCGTGTTGAACTGAATCATGAGATGGACGATGTAGAATCCATCCTTCTTGCTTGGTTTTGGGACATGGATGCAGGAGAAGTTAGTTTTATGCATGAAACCCATCTTCTTGTTCCTTTGTTTCTTGATCTGCACGTGGCCACCTCTAAAGCTGAAGCCTTGGAGAGCATCATCTAGAATATTCATTATGTGGGTGTAGTCTTTTTTCTCGTAGTCTCTGGAAGGGTCAAAATACACGGCGTGGGAGACTTGCAGGTAAAGAACGATAAGGACGGCGCGCCCGTTACTGTGGGGAAAAGACACCTCCAATTATTCCCCATATGAGAGAGAAGGAATGATTGAAATGTACGAAAGGGTTGTCCGGAACTGACTTACTTTGGATGATAAGGCACGAAGACAATTTCCCTGTCCTTATTCTGTACCATGAAGTTTTGGAGGTACTCCCTAGCAGTTTCACGCTCAAAGTCGCCGAGACTCAAGAAAGACTCGTGCATGTAGTACGGATCCGCCACACAGATTTGCGAGACTTCTCCATTCTTCATGACGGAGCTCATATGTAGCGCAAAAAGGGAGACGATAGTAAAATCAAGCCGCCTTGTTAGAAACATCTCAAAGATATGGTCAAACCGCAGGAAGAACACCTCCGCGGGCCGTGCGTCGACGTAGCACTTCCCCTCAGGCACACGAGCCGCGTATGTCGGTTATCCTGGATCCTTTGAGGCTAGTAGGCTTTTCTCAGTCGATAGCACATGGTCGTGCAGTTTCTTGAGATCCCCTGATAGTGCCTCCAGCGGTTTCGGCGGTAGCATCAGCTCACCCGTGAGATGGAACATGACCGCACCTTTCACGGGTACACGCTCTTCAGAATGCGTCGTCTGGCTGCTATGTGCTCTGGCTTGTTTGGAGGCAGTTACTTTCCCCGATCTCTTCCTCTCCTTTTTCTTGGGCACACCTTCCACCCTTCCTTAACCCCTGCCCCAGTGTTCCCGGGCTAAGTACTGTATGACCCTCGCGCCCAGCTATTTGAGCCTGTGTTGAGGCGGCATCTTCAGGCGTGTCCTGTGAGGATTTCATGAAGAGAGACTTTTTGCAATCCATGGTACGACCCTGCCCGGGCATATCATCCATATCCTCATTAGCAAGCTGATAGCCCGATTCGTCATATGGTTGACTCATCATATATATGTCACAGTCATACGCGTTTGTATCGAGGTAATCCATAGGGTCGACCTCCGTCTCATCATCCATTCTCTGTTCTACATAAGAAATTACATCAGCCAGTACTATTGCACCCCCTTCATCATGTCGTCCGCCGCTCTCACCCGGCACTACAGGAGCTGGTATTTGCGTAGGCGGGGTGGTGGTCTTTGCACATGCTTGTTGATGTGTGGTAGTTATTGGTGTACTCTCGGCCGGCTCCAAATGAATAAGATTCTTCAGCCATAGCAGCACCCAATTCTTGCAGCTTCCAATCCGCGGTGGGGTCTCGTCGTCTGCTCCCACATGCTGTACTGGAGGAGACAAATCCTCGTGCCCCGATTTCACACTGGTCAAGCTAACCCTGAAGTGCCCAGCAAGTAGAGTATGGTGCACGGGGTTTCTTTCGCCTGCAAACACATATGTCTGTGGCGTAAAACAACCGAAAGGCAACAAAAATGGAATATTATATATATATATATGTGTTGGTGCGACATGTAATTACCGTGACGGCGTCGAGCTCAGCCAAAGACGAAGGCCCACCTAGCGCGCCTGAGACTGAGGACGGGCTGCTATGACTGGGAGCGGCTGCGAGAGGAGGCCCGGTTGCGTGAGCAAGTGATGGTGCGATGGTGTTGTTGTTCATGGAGTTGCTTCCGACGAAACTGGGCAATGGGAAATCATGTACCGTCTTGTCTGGATTTTCCTTCGCCCAGTTGATGATAACTAGAACCAAGTTAGTAGCAAAATCATTTCTGCATGCAGTTACAGCTGCATTGACTGCCTGCTGTAGCAACTCATATTTGTCCTCGGCTGCTTTTTTCGTGTCCTCAGCTGCTTTTTTCTCGACTGCAAGCTTCACCTTCGCGTCGATGTCCGCCTGACTAAACTTCTTTTTCAACTTCTTGGCCTCCGGGCCCTCGTTGTAAAACACCTTCCACGTGGCGCCGTCTCCAGCGCCGTGCACACGACCATATTGCGGCCGCTGATCCAAAGGGAGTCCCTTAAGTTCGTTCAAGGCCCGGTTGAGAGGGGTGTCCCACTTGGGCCTCATCGGAGAAGTAGGGCTTTCGGCTGCAAGCTGGTGTTGCTTCTCCAGTAGTCTAATCAATTTCCTCGTGATCTTGTCCGTGTAAAAAACCTTTTTCTCCTTGTCTCACTTGTAGCGGGCCCCGATGAAGTCATGCTCCAAGGGGTTGGTGAACTTCTCAAAGGGTCTGGGAGAACCACGGCTTCACGTTCCACGTCCTCCTTATCCCATATGGGCCTTTTACCGAGGTAGCCACGGCTTCCGAGGCGATGCTTCCCCGTGTTCCTTTGCTGAAGGCTCTTGAATTTCGCAGCCTTAGCCTTGGCTGCCTTGGTAGCGCAAGTGTCATTGAACTTTTTGAACTCCTCTTCCGTAAGTGTCGGATTTTCCTCCAGAATCTTGGACAGGGGTTCATCAGCCTCAATAGCTCATTTCACCCTCCCTTTCCAGGAGGCCAAATCATTGTTGAACATGCCCATGGCGTGATTGTTAATCTTTTTCATCTTTGGATCATCCCATGGTTGTTCTATGTTATCATCCCGGTAGGGGAACTTGAATCTCTTGTGCAACTTCGTTAGGAGCAACTGCGTCAAATGTTCTTTACTCCTTAAGTCATCGTCGTTGATGCTTGCGCATTCCCGTAGGATGCATCCTACTTGGTTCCCATAGCACTTGCGAGGTTCTTCTGGCTCTAATGGCTCAAATTAGCCAGGTGCCATCTTTGTGATCACAAGTCATCCAATCCCTAGTTTGTTAGGTTTTCGTACCCTCTGCTTCTTATGCTTCCTCTTTTCGGTAGCGGCATCGGGGCCGGTACCTTCCCCGCCGGTACCTTCCCCGCCGGTACCTTCCCCGCTGGTACCTTCCCCACCAGTCTCGGTGCCGCCATCGGTGCCGGCGCCATCGGTGTCGATGTCGGTGTCAGTACCATCATCGAGGCGGACCTGCAAACCTTGCTTAGCAGTCAAATAGTCGAGGTACTCTTGTTCACCCTCATAATCCATCTCGTCTGCATCTTGGTCAGAAGGCCCAGTTTCTTCGTTGTTCGACATGTTTCCTATGATTAAATATCCTCATTTATTTCTAAAAGTATGAATAAATGAGAAATGACATAAAAAGAAATCTATGTGCCAGCACTCGATATGCCAACTATGTAGCACAAAATCATGCCTTTATTCACGGGAAATTTTGGCATGACCTTTGCTAAAAAATGGACATATCGAGCGCCTGAAATTCACCGGAACGGAAATGAATCAACATTCCGGCGTAACATAGGCCACTCGGATCATTTTCCAAACATGACATGTCCAAAACATGACATATGCACATATCACATGTCTAGTTCAAATTTGCATATAAATTCAGCTAATTTTGAAACCTAGCTAAATTCATAACTAAATAGATAACCTAATTAACATACTGCCCTAACTAAAACCTAAGTAAATTAACCGAAGAACCCTAGCAAAGAGAGAGGGGGGGGTTACAGAGGGTGAAGGGGCGAGGAGGCAGGCCCGATGACGGCCGGGAGGGGAGAGGAGGGAGGCGAGGGCCGACGGGTCGGGGG
>NC_041393.1:30831760-30846673 GCF_002162155.2 Triticum dicoccoides
GAGCGCCGGGATCGGGGTCGGGGGCGAGGGCCGGGTCGGGGGCGAGCGCCGGGGTCGGGGGCTAGCACCGGCGCCGGAGTCGGGGGCGAGCGCCGTGGCTGGGTCGGGCGCGGCGGTGCGACGGGGGAAGAGAGAGTGGGGATTTGGGGGGAAAAGGCGGGGTGAAGCAGGGCGGGTGAGAATTTTGGGTTAAGTGGACATAGCAGTAGCGCATTTGGACAAAATACGCTGCTACTACCTTCAGTAGCTGTAGCGCTTTATACGAAATTCGCTACTACTAACTTCAGTAGCTGTAGCGGTTTAGGCAAAACGTGCTGCTACTACCTTCGCTACTGCTAGTTTTCCTTTTTCTTTTCCTTTATTTTATCCCACTTTTATTTCCCGAGGGAAGTGAACGAAGGGAGGGCGATATATATTGCATCATTTGACGGTTAAATATGTATGCAAAATAGGAACATATATATTACACATCATTGGACCCATGCATAATAATGGCCAAGTGTGTATACAAAATAGGAACATATATATATTACATCATTTGACTGATAACATAATTTCCTCAGTGCTGACGTTTTGATTTTTGAGTCAGCTTCTTTCCCTTCTTGTTCGTCAAAGAATAATTGAGCCCCTCATTGTGACTTTGCCTTTTCCATGGAGTACAATTTTTCTTAGGTAATGTAGTATTGATTCTTCTTTTGACGTATACTTCACCATCATCATCATCTTCCCTCATTGGGTTGCCGTACTGATCATAGTCTTCCTTGTTGGCGACTCCATCCATTCCAATGATGTTCCTTTTGCCTCTCCTCACGACAACACGGTTGGGATTGTGCGGGTCAGTTATGAAGAAGCATTGTTTCACGTGCTTAGCATGTAACCATGGCTCGTTTTTTGTGATAGCATTCACGGTAGCGCTCTTGGCGTCGGCTATAGTCATGGTAGTGAAAATCCAGCTTTCTCTTTCGACATTCTTAGCCCATCTGACATGGAACATCGTCGTGTTGTGCAGTCCAGAGTAGTCAAGATCCCAAATCTCCTCGACCCTTCCATAAAATCGTTCAGTTGCACCGTTGTCGCTGCCGGTCATGCATTCCATCGTCACCCCCGAGTTCTGATCATCACTGTCCATATCTTTGGCCTCCGTGTAGAACGTGTATCCGTTGATATCATATGCCTGATAGGTTACGAGGTTGGGCGAGGGGCCATGTGCTAATGCGTATTTGAGCAATCCGTCCTTAGAGCCCTCCTCAGGGGAATTAGCAATAATATGCTCTTTGAACCAACGTAGGAAAGTGGATTTGTGCTCTCTAGTAACTTCGGCGTCCGTCCTGCATACCCCCCGGTCACGATACTTCTTTGTGATAATTTCTTTGTGCAGTGCCACGAAAGGATCTACCTCGTCTAGGTGATGTAGCACTACCAAGTTTGCTCTGTCAAAGTCGCTGCGTCGATCTGAGTATGCCACGTGCAGTTCCCTGCGACCGTTGCAGTGACCATCTCCTTTGAGCCTTCCATCGTGCTTGTTAACGGGCAAACCAACACTAACACCAGGCGGCTGGTCTGCGCCATATAGAAAGTTCTCACAGAAAGAGATGCACTCTTGTGCCAAATAGCCCTGGACGATGCTTCCTCCGGACGGGACATGTTACGAACGAATCCTTTGATGATCCCATTCATCCTCTCAAACGGCATCATGTTGTGCAGGAATGACGGCCCCAGGTCTATTATGTCATCCACAATATGGACACACAGATGCACCATCACGTCAAAGAACGTGGGTGGGAAGTACATCTCAAGCTCATTCAGTATCACAATGATCTCTTCCTGTAGCCTTTGTAGCTGCTTCACACTGATCGACTTTCGAGAGATGACGTCGAAAAAGTTGCAGAGACCAATAAGCGTGTCATGGACGTGCTTGTCCATTATCCCTCTAAGGGCAACATGTAGTATCTGCGTCATCATCACATGACAGTCATGAGACTTCATCCCGCTGAACCTTTTGTTGTCCGTGTCTAGATATCTGCTTATCTTGCCACAGTAACCGGAACTAACTTTGACTCCGGTAAGGCACTTAAAGAAGGCATTGATCTCAGCCTGACTTAAGGTGAAGCAGGAAGGGGGGCAATTATCCTCTTTCTTTATTTTCTTGCCCTTCTTCTCCCATGCCTCTGTGTCCGTCTCTGTCTCGTCTGACATTTTACGGGGCGGCATGTGCAGATCTTCCCTGATTTTCAAATCTTGCAAGTCTTTTCTTGCCTTCAGCCCATCCTTGGTCTTATCTGGCATGTTCATCAGTGTTGCGAGCAAGCTCTCAAGGACATTCTTACAGATATGCATTTGATCAAGGCAATGAGGTGTATCGAGTTTGTGCCAGTACTCCAAGTCCCAGAACATAGACCTCGTCTTCCATACCTTCAGCAGCGGCTCCGGCGCCTTTCTCATCGTCTTTCCCGGCGTGGGGCACTCCTTCTAGTTTTTCAACAGCTCATCGATTTTGGCACCGCTCCGCTTACGTGGAGGTCCTCGATGCTCAGCGTGACCATTGAATAGATCTCCATGGTTTCTCCACGGGTCATCCTGTTCAAGCCATCTTCGATGCCCCATGTACAGGATTTTCCCAGACCCGCCATCTTTCCTTGATGTTAGCTGCTGAGACATCGTATCATCCATGCACCGCGTGCATCCGCAATATCCATGGCACACCTGGCCTGCCACATATCCGTAACTGAGATAGTCCTGCACTGTTGTGATCAGCGTGGCTCTCATGTTGAAATACTCACCTTTGTTGGCGTCCCATGTCTTGGCCAGTGTTTTCCATAACGTGTCTAACTCCTCTTGAAGTAGCCCCAGATACAAATTAATATTATTTCCTGGTTGTTTCAGCCCTTGAATAAGCATGCTCATGTGAATGTACTTCGATTTCATGCACAACCAGGGGGGGGAGGTTGTACATCCATACAAACACGGGCCATGTGCTATGGTTGGTGTTCTGGTTGCCAAACGGATTCATGCCATCGGTACACGTGCCAAGCACGATGTTCCTTGCATTACATTCAAAATACCGATAGAAGCTGTTCAACGCTCTCCACTGGCTTCCATCCTTCACGTGTCTCAGCTTTGGATCATCTCCATCGTCGGGCTTCTTCCTCTCTGCGTGCCAGCGCATTAGCTTTGCTTCCTTGGGATCTACAAAATACCTCTGGAGACTGGGAGTGATCGGTAAGTACCATACAACTTTCTGGGGACATTTCTTCCTGGCCTTCTTGTATCGAGAAGCATTGCACACCGGACAGCTTGTTTTTTCCGCGTGCTCCTTCCGATAAATTATGCAATCGTTGATGCATGCATGGTATCTAACGTGTGGCAGATCAAGAGGGCACACGATCTTCTTGGCCTCATCAACACTAGTAGGACATAGATTACCCGCGGGAAGAACATCCTTTAGGTACTTGAGATGCTCATCGAGGCTAGTGTCGGTCCATTTGTTTTTAGCCTTCGTCTTCAGGAGTTGGAGCGTGAAACTCAAGCGGGTCACCTCAGGATTGCGGCCATCATACAATGGAGTGTTCGAGTCTACCACCAGTTGCTCCAGCTTAGCCTCCTCTCTAGAAGCAGCTCTCTAAGTACTCGTCTCCTTGCGAAGCAATGCTTGAACATGAGGGTCTCGCACAATTGAACTTAGTACCGACGAACTCTGCTGCGTGGAGTCCATGTCGTTCTCTCCGCCGCCATGTCCGGCCCCTTCTCCTCTGCCATGTCCAGCCCCTTCTCCGCCGCCATGTCCGGCCTCTTCCCCGCGGCCATTATCGATCATCTCTTCGTCTTGCCCCGTGTCATCATTGCCTGCCCCGTCAGCATCCTCAACATCGTCATCCTCATCTTCAGTTATCCACAGAGTATTGCCATCCATGAAACCAGTCATGAGCAGGTGCGCTTCGACACGACCATCATCATGGGGGTCGAGCCAAACTATTCCTTTGCATTTTCGACACGGACATAAAACCTCTGTCCGGTTATTTTCTTTCATGTCCTGCACCACCGACCGCAACCACCTGTCCACCGTGGTTCCACTGACCATTGTCAACTCTGCACGGTAATAATAAACAAATTGATTATAAAAATGCATGCATGCATCAAAGTCATAAAAAAATTTGGCATGACCTTCCCTAAAAATAGGACATATATGGATCTAGAGTTTGCCCAGAATTCGCTGAAACGGAAATAAATCGACATTTCGGCAAAACATAGGCAACTCAAAAGCACAATTTGGCGTCAACTCATGCCACACACACAATTTCGACAAACATATCACACACACATAAACATATTTCCATTTTGCAAAAGCAAGAAATTTTCATCACCTCTATCTCGATCGAGATCGAGCACACGATGGAGATGATGTTGTAGGGAGATCAAAAGTGCACCAAGCTCTTCTTGACAAAGATAGATCTAGTTAGGGGGCAAATATGTCACTTAACTAAATCCTACATCTACCTAGCTACCTAATTTGGGAGGAGACAACTTCAACTAGTGGAGGGGAAAGGAAAAAGAGAAAAGAGATGCATTAATGGAGGTGGTGTAGTTAGGTACGAGTAATGAAGAGAGAGAAATGTGGATAGAAGAGAGATATTAATGGGGGAGAACTATTGAGGAAGAAGAAGAGTGAGAGTGGGAGCATGTGGGGCAGGTAGGGGGAAGGGAAGAGAGGAGGGGGAGGGGAGGGACGGTGGGGAAAAGGTGCTGGGTTGGTGCGGGTTAGCAGTAGCGCTGGAGCAAAAACGCGCTACTGATAAGGAATTAGCAGCAGCGCGCTTTGGGCGACAGCGCTACTGCTAACAGGGACAAAAAAGTGTGCCAATTTGAAATTTAGCAACAGCGATCTCAGTAAAAGCGTGCTACTACTGCATCCGTAGTAGTAGCGCACTTCGCGCCACCGTGCTACTGCTAAATGGAGTTAGGTGAACACTGCCGGTCGATATTTGTAGCAGCGCGGTTTACACAGAGCGCGCTACTGCTAAAAACTTATCAGCAGCGAGTTTCCCGCACACGCGCTACTACTAATTAGAGCAGCGCTCTTTTTTGAGCCGCGCTGCTGCTAAGATTATGTGTATAGGCTTTTCCCTAGTAGTGCAGTTTTGCCCTTGTTTTGGACTCTAACTTGCATGATTTCAATGAAACTAACCCGGACTGACGCTGTTTTCAACAGAACTACCATGATGTTGTTTGCTATGCTTAATGCTTGTCACTAGGGCCTGAGTGCCATGATTTCAGATTTGAACCTATTATGTTTTCATGAATATATGTGTGTTCTTGATCCTATCTTGCAAGTCTATAGTCACCTATTATGTGTTATGATCCGACAACCCCGAAGTGACAATAATCGGGACACTTCTTGGTGATGACCGTAGTTTGAGGAGTTCATGTATTCACTATGTGTTAATGCTTTGGTCCGGTTCTCTATTAAAAGGAGGCCTTAATATCCCATAGTTTCCGCTAGGACCCCGCTGCAACGGGAGGGTAGGACAAAAGATGTCATACAAGTTCTTTTCCATAAGCACGTGTGACTATTTACGGAATACATGCCTACATTACATTGATGAATTGGAGCTAGTTCTATATCACCCTATGTTATAACTATTGGATGAGGAATCGCATCCGGCATAATTATCCATCACTGATCCATTGCCTACGAGCTTTTCATATACTATTCTTTGCTTATTTACTTTTCCGTTGCTACTTTTACAACTACTACAAAAACCCAAAAACATCTATCTTTACTTTTGCTACCATTACGATTATTATCATACCACTTTTGCTACTAAACACTTTGCTGCAGATACTAAGTTATCCAGGTGTGGTTGAATTGACAACTAAACTGCTAATACTCAAGAATATTCTTTGGCTCCCCTTGTGTCGAATCAAAAAATTAGGGTTGAATACTCTACCCTCGAAAGCTGTTGCGATCCCATATACTTGTGGGTTATCAAGACTAATTTCTAGCGCCGTTGCCGGGGAGCATAGCTCTATTCTCTGAGTCACTTGGGATTTATATCTGTTGATCACTATGAAGAACTTGAAAGACGCTAAAACCAAGATCTATCCCTCAACTACGAGGGTAGGTAAGGAACCGCCATCTAGCTCTGCACTAGATTCTCCTTCTGTTATGAGTAAGTTTGCGACACCTGAACCTGCTACTGCTATGAATTCTGATATGTTGCATGTTATTGATGATGCCACTTCTGCTATGCATGGTGAAACTACTTCTGTGCGTGATACTACTTTTCCACTAGGTGAATTTCTTGATGAACAACTTGCTAGAGTTAGGGGGAATGATATTACTAAAGATCCTATTACTGATGATAGTGATAATGAACGTTCCCCCAATGATTATGTATTACCTGTTGTTCCTAAGGGTTATGTTATGAATGAAAAAACTGCTATGGAAATTCTTGCTCGCAATGATAGAAATGATCTTAAGAAATTATTAGCTAAATGGAAGCAGCAGTCTCTTAATGCTAGAATGAAACCCGATCCTGCTTTTGCTACTTCCCCTATCTGTGTTACTGATAAGGATTATGAATTCTCTGTTGATCCTAATATTATTACTTTAGTTGAATCTGATCCTTTTTATGGCCTTGAATCTGAAACTATTGTGGCACATCTTACCAAGTTGAATGATATAGCCACCCTGTTTACTAATGATGAGAAGTCTCGCTATTTATATATTCTTAAGATATTTTTGTTCTCATAAAGGGTGATGCTAAGACTTGGTATAATTCTCTTGCTCCTGGTTGTGTGCGTAGTCCCGAGGACATGATTTATTACTTCTCTGCTAAATATTTCCCCGCTCATAAGAAACAAGCTGCCTTGCAGGAAATATATAATTTTGTGCAAATTAAAGAAGAGAGTCTCTCACAAGCTTTGGGGAGGCTTCTCCGGCTACTTAATGCTTTGCCTGATCATCCTCTTAAGAAAAATGAAATACTTGATATCTTTTATAATGGACTAACTGATGCTTCCAAGGACTACTTGGATAGTTGTGCTGGTTGTGTTTTTAGGGAAAGAACAGTCGACGAAGCTGAAATACTATTGAATATATGTTGACTAATGAAAATAATTGGACTCTTCCTGAGCCAGTTCCTGAAGTAATTCCTGAACCAATTGAGCCAACTCCTGAGCCTATTCCTAAACCCACTCCGAAGAAGAGAGGTGTTTTATTTCTTAGTCCTGAAGATATGCAAGAGGCAAAGAGACCAATGAAAGAAAAAGGTATTAAAGCTGAAGATGTTAAGAATTTACATCCTATTGAAGAAATACATGGTCTTAATTTACCGCCTGAAGAACCTCATTGTCTTGATAACCCGACATAGGTAGTAAAGGTAAATTCTCTCTATAGATATGATAAATTTGAAATACCCTCTACTAAATTTCATAGCCCATGCTTAGATGAATTTGATGACTTTATGGCTAGACAAGAAAGTTTTAATGCTTATGTTGGTAGAGAGTTAAAGAAGAATTCTTTCGAGATAGGACATGTAGGCGATAATCTGGCTAGAGTTAAAGATGAACTTCACCGTGTTAGCAAATATGCTTCTAAGATTGCTACTCAAGCTGAGCAAGTACTCAATGCTCAAAATGATTTGCTTGATGAATTAAATAGTAAAAATGATTTTGCTGTAAGAGTGGCTACTAGGACTGGTAGAATGACTCAGGAACCTTTGTATCCTGAAGGCCACCCTAAGAGAATCGAGCAAGATTCTCAGAGAAATAATTTAGAGGCACCTAGTACTTCTAAGAAGAAGAAAAAGAAAGACAATAGAACCTTTCATGCTTCTAGTGAACCTACTGTAGACACACCTGAGAATCCCAACGATATTTCTATCTCTGACGCTGAATGACAATCAGGTGATGAACATGAACATAGTGATAATGTTAATGATAATATTCATGTCGATGCTCAACCTAGCAAAAACAACGATGTAGAGATTGAACCTACTGTTGATCTTGATAACCCACAATCAAAGAATCAACGTTATGATAACAGAGATTTTATTGCTAGGAAGCACAGTGAAGAAAGAGAACCATGGGTTCAGAAACCCATTCCCTTTCCTCCTAAACCATCCAAGTCAAAGGATGATGAGGATTTTGAGCGCTTTGCTGAAATGATTAGACCTATTTTCTTACGTATGCGCTTAACTGATATGTTGAAAGAAAATCCTTATGCTAAGTATATGAAGGATATCATTACAAATAAAAGAAAGATACCGGAAGCTGAAATTTCCACCATGCTTGCTAATTACACTTTTAAAGGTGGAATACCAAAGAAACTTGGAGATCCGGGTGTTCCAACTATACCATGTCCCATTAAAAGAAATTATGTTAGAACCGCTTTATGTGATCTTGGAGCCGGTGTTAGCGTTATGCCTCTCTCTTTATATCGTAGACTTGAACTGAATAAGTTGACACCTACTGAAATATCTTTGCAAATGGCTGATAAATCAACTGCTATACCTGTCGGTATTTGTGAGGATGTGCCTGTTGTGGTTGCAAATATCACTATCTTAACGGACTTTGTTATTCTTGATATTCCCAAGGACGATAGTATGTCTATTATCCTTGGTAGACCTTTTCTTAATACTGCAGGAGCTGTTATTGATTGCAACAAAGGCAATGTCACTTTTCATGTTAATGGTAATGAGCATACAGTACACTTTCCGAGGAAACAATCTCAAGTTCATAGTATCAATTCTATTGAAAAAGTTCCAACTATCATTTTTGGAGGTTTTGAATTTCCTCTCCCTACTGTCAAGAAAAAGTATGATATTCTTATTGTTGGGGATTTTCATATCCCCGTTCAGGTAACTTAGTGTTATTCGAAATTTCTCCGGTTCCGTGTTATTCGGAATGAGTTTGTTAACAAGACTTGATCAACCTTGTTAGCGGGTTCATTTTGATGATCACGAGATGGATGAAACTAGAAGGCACAACCTTCTGTACCCTCTTTTTACTTTCTGTTATTTAGAATAAATAAAGCAAAAATAGTATTGTTCGTCTGTTTTCTGATTATCCGTGCATTAAAAAATAGTCCAAAAATAAAAGTGCTCCAAATGCCCTGCAAATTTAGTATTTTTTTCTGGAATATTTGAGGATTTTAGGCACTGAAAACACTGCAGGAGGGGCAAGCACCAGGCCACGATAGAGGAGGGCGCCCCCCTGTAGGGCACGCCCCCCTATCTCGTGGGCCCCTGGTGGCTCCCCTCCACTTATGCCAGCACCCACACACTTCATCTTCTACCCAAAAAAATCCCCATCCAGCTCAAGCACGAGTTCTAGCTCGTTTTGTTGTGATTTTCGATCTCTTAGCTCAAAGCTCCATTCACAAAACTGCTTTGGGAGATTGTTGCTTGGTATGTGACTCCTCCATTGGTCCAATTAGTTTTTGTTCTAGTGCTTTATTCATTGCAAAATTTTGCTGCATAGGTGACCATATTCTTGAGCTTGCATGTTAAATTTTTGAGGTCCCAAGCAATTCCAATGCATGATATAGGCTCTAGGCACTTGTAGGAGTAGTTGCTATCAATCTTGTTTAGTTTTATTCACTTTTATTTTGAAGTTACTAAAATTTCAGAAATTTCCAAAAAAAGAAATATGCTTAGAAGAGTGTACCAAGGAGGTTCCTCGGCAAAGAAAGGGCCAAGAATTGCTATACGAGAACAAGATGTTAATTTGCCAAGGGATGCAAATGTACGGGCTTGTGAGTGGCCATCCGATGATTTTATGGTCGAAGCAGGCTTCAAGGAGGAATTTGACGTGTATGTGCGTAATGCCGAGCTGGAGGACTTCTTACAAGATAAGTGTCCTCAGTATTATCAATTGACCGATTCCTTTGTGCAGAGGTTCGAATATATTTCTGCGCGTAATTCTCCTAGTGTCATGTTTGATATCTATGATACATCTTATACCATGGATTTAGAGGATTTCACAACTGCTTGCAAATTCCCGCGGTGGGGTAATATTAATGATCCTCCCAAATCTGAATTTAGAGATTTTCTTGCTAGTATTACTGTGGGAGAATCTAGGGACGTAGCACAAGCTACCATAGGGAGCATTCATTTTCCTGCTATACATTACTTTGCTCTTTTTATTGGTAGATGCATTAACGGTAAGGACGAGGTATGTCACATGTGTGCCCCTGATCTTAATGTCCTCAAGAGTGTTGTGTCAGGTTATAAAGGTTATAACTTGGGGGCAATAGTTGCACGTAGGTTGCAGAATAATAGTAGAAGGGGAGATTTCTTTGGAGGAATTTATGCAACCCGTGTGGCTAATTTTCTTAATATAGCTCCACGAGAGGGGGATATGATTATACCTCCTGTTTATTTGGATAAAGAAGCTATATTTGATCATCATTTTCTCGAGAGGAATGAACAATTCCTCCATTATCGACTAATCTATGACAGACGCAATGTCGTCCCTGTTACTCTTCCTGCTCCCTACCTTTTTGATTAGCAGGCAAGAGGAAGATATGTTGTCACCAGGGAAGAAGCAGCTGAATACGAGAGGGGAATGGAGGCAGCTCGCCAACACGCTGCAGCTCAGGAGGCGGTTGCCGCTGCATCTCAGTACAACCCCGGTTTCACTTATGGATATCAGCCAGGCGGTCCTTGGTACTAGACCAACTTAGGCCAAAAGCCTAAGCTTGGGGGAGTACGTATTTCTTACCGACTTTACATTCATGTTCACAACCTAGTTGTCGGTGCTCATACTCTTTCATTGTATTATCCATGCTAGTTTAAATTTCCTTTTCTAGTTCTCTTCTTGTGTGTTTGAAAAACCTTAAGAAAAACCAAAAAATTAGTTAGTTTAATTTCCATGCTTGTAGTAGAATTATAATGAAAACCCAAAAAGATTTCCCGTTCTTCTTTTTACTTGTTGGGAGCTTCCCCATGTAAATAGTTTTATTTTCTTTTCTTTCCTTTGGGGGTCGAGAAGACCATATTGAAAATGCTTAGTGGCTCTTATATGCATGATTGTTTATTCAATTTAGAGCCCATATTACGTGTCTTCTCTCTTGAGTTGAATGCTTGCAGATTCCAGCTTAGTCCAATGCACATGCACTCTTATTATTATACACATCGTTCGGTCGGCAAGTGAAAGGCAATAATGATGATATATGATGGACTTATTGGGATGAGAAAAGCTGGTATGAACTCGACCTCTCTTGTTTTTGTAAATATGATGATTCATCGTTCCTGAGTCAGCTATTGTGAAGTAAACATATTTGCAATGACATTTAGAGATTATAGTTGCTTGTGTCATGCTTGATTAGCTATGAGTTATAATGGTTTACCTTGCGTGCCAACATGCTATTAGAATGATTATGATGTGGTATGATGGGATGGTATCCTCGTTTAAATGAATTGAGTGACTCGACTTGGCACATGTTCACGCATGTAGTTGAATCAAATCAACATAGCCTTCACGATACTTATGTTCATGGTAGATTATATCCTACTCATGCTTGTACTCGGTGTGAATTAATTTTAATGCATGTTTACGACTGTTGTCGCTCTCTCAGTTGGTCACTTCCCAGTCTTTTGCTAGCCTTCACCTGTACTAAGCGGGAATACTGCTTGTGCATCAAAACTCCTTAAACCCCAAAGTTGTTCCATATGAGTCCACTATACCTACCTATATGCAGTATTTACCTGCCGTTCCAAGTAAATTTGTATGTGCCAAATTCCAAACCTTCAAATGAAATTCTGTTTTGTATGCTTGAGCAGCTCATGTTACAACTAGGGCTGCCTATATCTTCCATGCTAGGTGGGTTAATCTCAAGAGGAGTGGACTCCGCTCCTCTGTCACGAGAAAGGGCCGGTAACCGGGATGCCCAGTCCCATGATCCAAAACGATCAAAGCAAATCAAAATAATTAAACAAAACTCCCCTAGGGCTGTTGTATGTTGGAGGCACTCGTTGTTTCGAGCAAGCCATGGATTGATGCTTGTTGGTGGTTGGGGGAGTATAAACCTTTACCATTCTCTTTGGGAACTGCCTATAATGCATGTAGTATGGAAGATACAGCCATCTCATAGTTATTGCGTTGACAGTGAAAGTATGCCCCTCAAAATGTTATTCAATCTCTATTTTAAAATCAAGCTCTGGCACCTCTACAAATCCCTGCTTCCCTCTGTGAAGGGACTATCTATTTACTTTTATGTTGAGTCATCATCCTTCTTATTGAAAAGCACCCGCTGGAGAGCACACTGTCATTTGCATTCATTATCATTGGTTTATATTGGGTATGACTTGACTTGATCTCTTTGACCATGAATTACAATGTTTAGTCAGTCCTTGATCTTTAAAGGTGTTCTGCATTTATGTTTTGCGGTCTCAGAAAGGGCTAGCGAGATACCATTTCGTTATATCATGTTATGATTATTTTGAGAAAGTGTTGTCTTCCGAGTTTTATTATTATGGCTCGCTAGCTAATTATGTTATTGATATGAGTAATTGTGAGACCTATGTGTTATTGTGAGTATGGTTAGTTCATAATATTTGCTGAAACTTGAATGCTAGCTTTTCATGTTATAACAACAAGAGCAAACAGAGTTTGTAAAATTTTTTCTTTATCACTTTCAATTTATCAACTGAATTGCTTGAGGACAAGCAAAGGTTTAAGCTTGGGGGAGTTGATACGTCTCCAACGTATCTACTTTTCCAAACACTTTTGCCCTTGTTTTGGACTCTAACTTTCATGATTTGAATGAAACTAACCCGGAGTGACGCTGTTTTCAGCAGACCTACCATGATGTTGTTTTATGTGTAGAAAAGAAAAGTTCTCGGAATGTCCTGGAAATCCACGGAGGCACTTTTTGGAATTAATAAGAATTTTTGGCGAAAGAATTAATGTCAGGGGGCCCACAGCCTGTCCACGAGACAGGGGCGCGGCCACCTATCTCGTGGGCCCCCTGGACCTGCTCCGACCTCAACTCCAACTCCATATATTCCGTCTCGGGTAGAAAAAAATCAAGGAGAAAGTTTCATCACGTTTTACGACACGAGGACGCCGCCAAGACCTAATCTCTCTCGGGAGGGCTGATCTGGAGTCCGTTCGGGGCTCCGGAGAGGGGGATTCGTCACCGTCGTCATCATCAACCATCCTCCATCACCAATTTCATGATGCTCACCACCGTGCGTGAGTAATTCCATCATAGGCTTGTTGGACGGTGATGGGTTGGATGAGATTTACCATGTAATCAAGTTAGTTTTGTTAGGGTTTGATCCCTAGTATCCACTATGTTCTGAGATTGATGTTGCTATGACTTTGCTATGCTTAATGCTTGTCACTAGGGCCCGAGTGCCATGATTTCAGATCAGAACCTATTATGTTTTCATGAATATATGTGTGTTCTTGATCCTATCTTGCAAGTCTATAGTCACCTATTATGTGTTATGATCCGACAACCCCGAAGTGACAATAATCGGGACACTTCTCGGTGATGACCGTAGTTTGAGGAGTTCATGTATTCACTATGTGTTAATGCTTTGGTCCGGTTCTCTATTAAAAGGAGGCCTTAATATCCCTTAGTTTCCGCTAGGACCCCGCTGCAACGGGAGGGTAGGACAAAAGATGTCATACAAGTTCTTTTCCTAAGCACGTGTGACTATTTACGGAATACATGCCTACATTACATTGATGAATTGGAGCTAGTTCCATATCACCCTATGTTATAACTATTGCATGAGGAATCGCATCCGGCATAATTATCCATCACTGATCCATTGCCTACGAGCTTTTCATTTACTGTTCTTTGCTTATTTACTTTTTTGTTGCTACTGTTACAACTACTACAAAAACACAAAAACATTTATCTTTACTTTTGCTACCGTTACTATTATTATCATACCACTTTTGCTACTAAACACTTTGCTGCAGATACTAAGTTATCCAGGTGTGGTTGAATTGACAACTCAACTGCTAATACTCAAGAATATTCTTTGGCTCCCCTTGTGTCGAATCAATAAATTAGGGTTGAATAATCTACCCTCGAAAGCTATTGCGATCCCCTATACTTGTGGGTTATCACGCTATGATGCGATGGACGAGACCGTTGGTGAAGCCCCAATTGCCTTGGGGGGCGGAGGTGCGATGATGTGCTTGGTGAAGTAGCCCCAGTGAGCTGGGAGACGGCGTTGGTGAAGCGCACCAGATGCGGTGGAACTCGGTGTCTGTGAGGCACGTCGGTTGCGGCGGCCGACGTTGTCGGTGGACCACCTGGTGCGGTGGACGCGGGCGTAGATGAGGTAGCTCCGGTGCGGTGGTGAAGCGCGACTATCGTCTTCGTCGTTGTCGTCCGGCACAGAGGTGGGGAACGGTGGGGAAAGAGACGAGACGAGGGGCAATTCGAGGGTTGGCGGCAAATTAGGGATTTGAGCAATCTGGGCGTGGAAGGGGACGGTGGAGAAGAGAGATTTTGCAGGGCTGGAATTGTGGCCGCCAGATATTTCAATCCGAAACGTGGAAGCGCGAACTTATATTGTCGTCGTCCTTTTTTGGGGGGAGGGGGGGTGGGTGGCTGGGTGCTACGCGTCCGTCTGACACACGTGACCACCCCGACAGGACTATGCTTTGGTGCCTTAAGGCACCTGCCTTTGTGTCCATGACATGTGGACCCAATAGGTGGCTGGCCCACATGTCAGTGACCCAAAGGCAGTTGCCTTTAAGGCACCGAAGCAGCGTCCACCCCGACACGACCCTGGTCTGCCTGGTGCGCCTACATTTGAGAATGCAAACGAAGCTTCTTTCATTTGCAAACGAATCTGTATGTATTACCATGCCCGTGTTTTCCTTGCAATAATTAGTCATTCGAAACGAGATACTCCCTCCGTTCACTTTTGTAAGTCGTTTCAC
>NC_041393.1:30846698-30847375 GCF_002162155.2 Triticum dicoccoides
CTTATATTGTCGTCGTCCTTTTTTGGGGGGAGGGGGGGTGGGTGGCTGGGTGCTACGCGTCCGTCTGACACACGTGACCACCCCGACAGGACTATGCTTTGGTGCCTTAAGGCACCGAAGCAGCGTCCACCCCGACACGACCCTGGTCTGCCTGGTGCGCCTACATTTGAGAATGCAAACGAAGCTTCTTTCATTTGCAAACGAATCTGTATGTATTACCATGCCCGTGTTTTCCTTGCAATAATTAGTCATTCGAAACGAGATACTCCCTCCGTTCACTTTTGTAAGTCGTTTCACACAACTTAAAATGAACTGTTTTGCACATTGTCTGAAATGTCTTCAAGGTCTTATAAAAGTGAACAGAGGGAGTACTATAAATTAATTAATGAGGAGTTATTTGAAAAAAAATCGAAACGGTACCCACGCTAACGTGGATTAGAGTGTGTGTCACATAATTAGTTATTTGAATTAGAGTGTGTGTCACGTAGTTAGTTATTTGAATTAGAGTGTGTGTCACGTAGCGATCTCCAATTCTAACGTGGATTTCGCATTTCACTGTATCCACGCTACTTTTTTAATACAAATTCATATGTATATGATGAACACCATGGTAGTGAGAAAACTTTTGGATGGATTCAAACATATGACCTACAAAATAGCACAACAAATTGAGTCAA
>NC_041393.1:30847713-30895222 GCF_002162155.2 Triticum dicoccoides
CTCGTGCGCACGCACGCACGTTGTATATCTAGGTCACTCCCTCGAGACTGTCTCACTCTTTCTTCTGCACGGCGGGCCACACTCGCTCAATCTCGCTCTCTTTATCTAAGTCTCGTTTAACCTTGTTTTCTTTCACACACAATGATATATCTCCCTGTTCGGGCCTCGACCGACACACTCTATACTCTCTCACGCAGATTGTCTATCTTGGTCAGTCCATCCAAGCCGCTGCCACTCTTTTGACCTCATGGTGGGCCACGCTCACTCAATATCTCTCTCTCCGTATGTCTTGATTGACCTCGCTCTTTCTCGGACAAAAACGATATATCACCATGTTTGAGCCCAAATCGACCTATTCACATTGTATACTCTCTCACGCACATCGTCTATCTAGGTCACTCTCTCCAAACCGTCTCACTCTTTCGATCGCACAGCGACCCTATTGATCGGTTGACCTTGCTTCCTCCCACGCACAAAATATATCTACACGTCTGTGACTGGATCATCTCTCAAGCTCTATCTTACAGCCCACACCCTTGCCAAAAGCTCAATCGGACAATATCTCTCCAGAGCATATATATTTTTTCAATGAATGTCGGACCACACTCACTTTGTCTCTCTATCTATATGTCTCTCGATTGACCTCGCTTTCTCACACCGTATGTTCCACGCGTTGAAGCGGCTACCTATCCATCCCTCGCAAAGCCGGAGTTATTTACATTGCGAGGGGCACTCCAACCTTGGATTAATTTGTGTACGGCATTTATTCCTGTTGGTTTAGATTATATTTTTGTAGCATTGGGCCAACCCACGCAACTCCCCTAGTTGATTTCCCTTTGGCTCGGTCATCGCTCTCTCACTTGGAATGGAACAAATTTCGACCCACAAATTAAAGTGCTACAAACTACACACCATGGGGCCCACATGTCATGAAACAAATTTGGACCCATATACAAATTAAAAAATAAAGGACGAGGATCGAACATGCGACCGGACCTTCAAGCCGCACGTCAATAGGCAACAAACGTAGAATAGCAATGTTTGTTGTACCCCCTTTGTTCACATAATGTTTTTATATTACCACACCCTAATTAATGGATAACATGTAATATTATTTTTAGTACTATTCGTCTTCACTTACTGGTGGGTTCCATCTGTGCTCTCTCTCACTCCTCCCCTTCTGCGTTTAGACGCACGGGAAAACAGGAAGAACTCATGGGCGATGTTGCCGTTGACCATATCTGGACGCGTTCGCAAGTCACAGCACCAGTTTCATGTACTAGCAGCACTAGTCAGTGTGTAAGTGCAATGCACGTTAATTTGGAAGCATATTAGTGCATGCGGATATTAACTACTAGTATATTATTTGCATGTTGTCATGTGATTAGCACTATTTTTGGCATGAAATTAACTGCACGCTAAACGTGTTGAGCGCTCGACATTGAAGCAGTCTTGGTCATTGGATGACAAGGAATACATGTGGCTTGATGATGTTTTATATTTAATTTGATACGGCTCTAGTAGAACATTTAATCGATCAAA
Organism: Triticum dicoccoides; assembly: GCF_002162155.2. Classification (NCBI taxonomy): domain Eukaryota; kingdom Viridiplantae; phylum Streptophyta; class Magnoliopsida; order Poales; family Poaceae; genus Triticum; species Triticum dicoccoides. The sequence goes on from NC_041393.1 coordinate 30,849,256, forward strand.
CCATAGACTTCGTTCAGTCTGACTCCGACTTTAAATTATACAACGATCGATATAAAATAAACAGAAATGATAAACGTTCGGATTTTAAGCATGGCAATCAGAATGTTTTTCATGGCAAATTTAGATTACGCGGCGGCAGCGGGGGCGCCTCGCAGTGGGAAGCGGCTCCTCTGCCGTGCTCTGTGTGTCGTCGGGCTACTGACTGACGGCGATGGCAGCGTCTTGCGCCGTTGTTGGCGTACTCCTGGACGTTGGCCTAGCTTCAAGGAAGGCCAAAATTTTCTGGACTTCGGAGTGAGTTAACTGGCGGGAGGAGGCAACTGGCGTTGGTGCAAGGAAGCGATCGACGGAGGCCATCCATGCCGCTGAGGGGGGCACTGGCACCCACGCGGGGACATGCGCTGTCAACGGCGCGGCGGAGACATTCATGTGCACGGGCACCATCACGGGCGTGCACGTCAATGCACACGTAGGCGCATGTGCTGGCAAGTGCACGGGCACCGGCACGGGCGTGCGCGTCAGTGCACGCGCAGGCGCATGCACTGGCAGGTGCACGGGCGCGTGAAAGTCGGTGGGGACCTCGTGGAACCCCGTGGGATCAAGCTCAGCAACAATGTGCGGCTCCCAGCCCATCAATGCCACGGGGATGGGCACTGGCGCAGTCAGGCGACGGGAGCCGGAACGGGAGCGGGGACAAGCGCGGCGCCTTCCCGCAAGTCCAGTTCAAGCTCGTCCCAAAGCGCCTTATGTTCTTCAGACTCCGGCTGGGTGTCTTCCTCAGGAAATTGGAACACTAAGGGCAGACAATCGTGATGCAGCGTGGCGTACGTTTAGGTCAGGCTAGTTGGAGGTAGACAACAGGAGAATCGAAGAGGAAGAGAGAGGATTGCAGCGATACCGGGTAGTGCCGGGTTGATTTTAAACTGCGGCATCAGCGACATTAAAAGTGGGAGCAGTTGGGACGACGGTGGGAGGCGGAGCCTAGTTAAAAGGCTCGCCTCTCGATGAGCCTGCATAGCGGTCTGCTCGCACGCCTCCCTGACAGCCGGTGCAGCGGTCTGCTCGCACGCCTCCCGTCGACTCACACGCTTGCTCGGACGGCACATGCGGATGAGAAGCTGGGACTCGTGGCGGCACATAAACGCCCACGGTTTCAATAGTGAAAGCGTTCGCCTTAACGTGACAGGTCTTTGTTCCAAAATACCTTGGCTCTTCATTTGTGCAACTTGTCATAAGCAGCTTGTCTCAAGTTGAAGAAAAAACTTACGAAGTAATATTTGTGCCATATCACGTGACCATGCTCAGTTTCAAGAATTTATGCTAACTTTTGGATTTTTTGAAATTTAAGATCCAGGATTCCAAACAATATCATAACATGCATCATGCAATAAATTTTCAAGCCGTACATCTGTCCTGTTGTATTTCTTAAGAAAGGATTTGGTCGAACATTTTGCTTATTTAGACTTCAGACAAGTTATATATGTAGAGTAAAAGGATAATCCCTCTGTACCAGTGCATTGCCTGATATATTAACTCAAGTACTAGGCACGAACAAACGGGCTCAATTCTGTGCTCATCCTGGTGTAGTAGTAGTAGTACTAGGCAATGCAGTTGACGGGTGACCTTGACGAGTGGCGACCGAGGGAATTGAACCGTGCTCGGCACGGTAGGTAACGTTGTCTAGTTACTAAAGCATCCCTCCGTTTTTCATCGGTAGTCATTATGGACCGGGGACATGAGGGGAATTTCCTAGGGCTGGAATTCTGGCCGCCAGATATTTCGACTTGAAACGCTGATGCTCGACTGATTGGGGTTGCCTAATGTGCGTACCACGCACGCCACCGAAGGACACAAGCCCGTTTTTTTAGGATCAACGCGAGCCAAGGTATGGCTGGTACGCCGTTGGGTCCTACCATTCGAGAATACGAAAGGAACCTTTTAAATTGCCGAACGAATCTATGTGTATTCCAATACCCGTATTTTCCTTGCAAATACTAATCTCAACGTGGTAATTGATTTATGACGAGTTGTTGAATTAGAGTGAGTTTGTGATATAGTGATCTCAACGTGGATTTCACATTTCATGGTATCCCTAGTAAGTTTTCCAATGCAAATTCAAATTTAAAAGATGAACAATATGGAGGTGAGAAAACTTTGTATGTATCAAGCATATGACCACACACACACACACACACACACACACAGAGAGAGAGAGAGAGAGAGAGAGACACACACACACACGCACGAACACAACAACAATCCAATAAGTATAGTGCATCTATTTTTCCAAACCATGCATGTATGACACGGATTCAAAAATACTCCTTCTATTCCTAAATATTAGTCTTTTAGAGAGTTCAACAAGTGACTACATACGGAGCAAAATGAGTGAATCTAGACTCTAAAATATGTCTATATACACCCGTATGTGCCAGTCCATTTGAAGCCTCTAAAAAGACTAATATTTAGGAATGAAGGGAGTAAAATGTAAGACATCCATGGTCCTCAGTTCAATATTTAAAATGAACATGAAACTGAAACATGAATATTAAGTCTAGTACTATAGTACATGAAAATGTTGTGTTTAGGCGGAGCTATGATTGTCCGGTGTCAACCCCTCGACCTTAGATAAAATTGTGGAGCTCTGTTTAGGGTTGTTTAGATTATATTTGTCCCCACCCTCCCAACCACCGATTGGTTGTGCACCCCCACCCCTCCTCCCCAGGAGAATATCATGTGCCCCCATACCTTAGATGCTATATGCCAATACGAGTTGCTTGGAGCTTGTAGATCTGAGATATAGCAGCTCACATGATGTGTCTTAATATTTTTGCAAGAAACCTTGATGAGTTTGAGAATTGCACATATTTTGTACAAAAACTACTCAGATGCCCTTTTATCCCATATCCAAGGACCTCGAAGCTCGTATCACCGTAGCATCTAAGATGGAGGACATCATATTCTCCTGTATGTAAGAATATCATGTGCTACCACACCTTAGATGCTTTGGTGATACAAGCTCTTCAGAGGCGTTGGATTTGTGACCCAACACCTCCTCGGTGGTTCGAATGGTTTTTTGTAGAAAAGCCCCAAAAGAGTTCGGCCACTGCTTACAAGCACAAAGACTGCTCAGATGCCATTGGATCTCAGATCAAACAACCTCCAAGCTCGTATCACCGTAGCATCCAAGCTGCGATAGCACCTTATGTTTTCTCACACGGGAGAGTATGAGGTGGTCCCGCACCATAGATTCTATGGTGATACGAGTTCACTGAGATCTAACGGCCCACAGTAGGAGGTTTGAATGTTTTGCAATATACGGCTGATAGAGTTTGGGAAATGCGCAGAAAGTACAAGTACTATGCATGTGCCATCTGATCACTGATCATACGACCTAGATGCTCATATCACCATAGCGGGTAATTAAGCTACGGGGAGCACCTAATATGAGCACCGGGGAGCCGTTGGATCGAAGATGCAGCGGCAGACACGAGGCCTGAATGTTTTATTTTGCAAAAAAAACTTTGGAGAGTTTGGAAATTGCGCATAATTACAAAGACTACTCCCAAGCCATTGGATATCACTTCCAACGGTGTAAAAACTCGTATCACCATAGTATCTAAGCTGCGGGATGGATGTGATATTCTATGCCGCTGTTCATTTTTGTTCCTAAACTTGCAAAATACGTTAACTCGTGCCGTTACTTGTCTAATCGTGAAAAGTGTTTGTTCAAAAAACCCATCCTACACTGAAATATCAGAACAACACACAGGGGTCCCACTTGTCATTAATCAAATTTGGACCTAAAACTAACAAATCTGAAAGACGAGATTCGAACTGGCAACCTGGACTACAAAGCGTAAGTCGATAGCCTAAAAAAACGGACGGTTGTTGGCTTTGTCCCATAACTTGATTTTATACAGTACTTGCGTTGAGTAGAGTAGAGGGAGTGCCTCGTCAACACGTGCATGACCGTTGTCTCACTTACTGGTGGGTCCCAGGTCTGCGATCTCAATCTCTCTTCTCTCCATCATCTAACCTTTGCACGAGCACACACGAAGAGCGGTGCTAGCTTGCCGTGGTGTTATTACAACTAAAAATATCTTGGAAAATAGAAGAATCGCCTAGAACAAGAGACGTTGTTGCTGGTCGAGATGGAGCTAACCACATCTATCCTCCGTGCCACGTTTGCATGATGAAGTTGTGTGGCTAGTGGGGTGTTTTCGATCGACTGGTTGGGTCCTGAGGTCGAACCATAGGTACTACGTCTGATACAATATATTTTTACACGCACATTTTTCCTCCATGCCGAGACGTGGCACACCCTACCGCGCGGTTTCGGGGTCCTCCCGGGTGGTGCACGCATATATTCTTCCCGACGTGGGACACCCTACCGCGCGTTTTCTGGGTCCTCCTCGATCGTAGCGCCAAAGCAAGTAAATGAGTCATCAAATCACGAAAGACCACCTTTCCCGCAAAGTACATCAGTGAAGCATGGTGGCTAGCTAGTTGGGCTAGTTCGACCGATTAGCTAGGCTGCTGCCACATTTGTTTTTTCACCCCTTTTTTTATCTACTTGCCGGCAGGTAAATTTAAATATCCACCGCGGCGTTGCTCTGGTGTTTGGGTGCGGTAGGATTTTTAATTTTTTGATTGACGGGAGCAGGCGCGACAGGATTTTTTATTTTTTGATTAACGGGAGCAGGCGTGGCAGCAATTAGTCACGATGACTCCGCCTGTAAAAACCACTGCTCCCTGATGTGAGAAGTCGTCGACTTGTGTTTTACTGTGGTGAAAACCAAAAGATTCCCCGCTCCTCGGCTGGCTCCCTCCGCATTCCCGTAGATTGCATTGCCTTTCAGCCGTTTCGCCCCCTTTGCTTCCTCTCCCATTGCTTCTACTTGGTGCCATGGCGGCGTAGCAGATCACGGAGTCCGAGGTGAGGCGCCTGACACAGGAGCTCCATGCCAAGGATGTGGAGCTCAGGGCCAAGGACGTGGAGCTCCGTGAGCTCAAGGAGGAGAGGAGTGCCATGCTCCTCCATTATGTGCGGAAGTTCATAGAGCTTCAAAAGCGGCAGGCGTCCACCACAAAGATGCTTGAGGCATCGGCGGCATTGCTGCAGGAAGCGGGAGATACGATAGGTCGTCAGGGGAGTCGACTAGAGCACGAGCGGGCCGATCGTGACAAGGTCCAGGATTGCCTCAGCCACTTGGTGAACCAAGTTGCCACTTGCCACGCATGTGTTGCGGTTGTGTGATGCCTACCGTCGTGCCAGCGCGACGATGCCGACCGTCGGTCTAAACCCGTTCGACCACTCGGTCAACTTCAGCGAGCTGCGGCTTCCTGACCTGGTCTCCTTCTTCACCTATATCTCCGAGGAGCTGAGCTGTCTCCGTACGATCATGGGGGCTGAGCTGGACAAGGAGGGGTTGCGGGCTGTCGTCACCGTTGCCGGGCGAATCCTTTCAGGGCTCCGTCACCGGAATCTATTCGTACCATTGGACGCCGTCTTTGACGAGCTGGCTCCCGTCGACCGGGAGCGGGCTCTGCGGGCGGTTGCACCCTGCATCACCAACGTCGTGCGCTTCGAGAAACAGAGGGACTTCGGTGGTGTTTAGGTGCCCTCTGCATGGGCATGTCCATGTCTCGGCGCAACATGACCGTTGGATCAAACTCAAATGCTGCAGATCAGTCACTGTAGCACAAAGCGTGTGGGTGTGTTTGGTTGCATTCTCATCTCAATATAGTTGTTTCCTCTTCGTGTATTTTTGTCAACCTACTAGTGTGGAGTCATGCACCCTTCATGCACTCTGCCAAACACCCAAAACTGGGTCGAGAAGGGAACTTTTGCTCCCATCCCGTGCACCCTTCATACACCCTGCCTAACACTATTCGTGGTTCATATGGTTCATGTTTCATGGAGTACTATAGCATCGTACTCTCCGTGCGCTGTGGACCTAGTTCTGTTAACATTGATCTCACCATTCATTCTTGACCGGGCAGTCGAAAAAGCGGTACTATGTTACATATAGGAGTAGTTGACATGCGCACAACATCATTTGTTATCGTCATATCTTACTACACTAGCAACAAGATTGTGTAGTACTAATGTATGAACCACTGCACATGCCTAGTACTAGGAGCACTGTGTATGTTCAAGTGGTTGCCGTGTTTCGCACTCCTCCATCGTAAGATTGGAAACGCTTGCTGTAATCATTTTTTTCTTCAGAAAAACAATGGACACGCTCTACCGTGCAGATCCTCCTCCAGCCATGCACTAAATTACTCACTTTCACCGACGTGTGGGACAGACAACACCTGGGTCCACCAGCCATGCACTAAATTACTCCGTAGTAGAGTGACGGTAGACTACCCCGATCGAACCGCCGCAGTAATGCCCAATAAGCCGTAAAATCAAAAACCCCCCTCCTTTCCAACAGTAAGTTGGACGGAGGAAGCAACCATCATTTCACTCTTCTCTCTCAGCTTGCTCTCTTGAAAAAAAAACCCACTCGCTTTGCTTCTCCCTCATCTTGTTCCTCCTTTCACTCTTCTCTCTCAGCTTTCCTCTCTTTGATGGACGCCGGAGCACCGGCCGACGTGATGTCTATTGCTCTGGCCAAAACCGTCGAGGCTCATGGTATGAAGAAGCGCAAGCACCCCGCCGAGACTACCGCAGACAAGCTCAAAGCCATCGCCGTGTCCAAGCCCCCCTCTCCGGGATCCCTCATTAAGCAAGTCCAGGTAATGTCTCTTGTTGACGATCTTTTTCTCAATTTTGATCGTGTTTTTTCATCTAACACGCAGTACTAGTACTGGTAGTACAACTTTCTGGGTGATCTTGCATGTGATTTTAGTGTGCCAAATGACGGTTCTAAATTCCTCTTTTGACCAAAACATGCGAGAGGTTCACACTGATTTCTTATAGATTACTTTCAACTACTCCCTTTCTCCCAAATTTCTTGTCTTAGATTTGTCTAGATACGGGTATCTAATACTAAAATGTGACTTGATACATCTGTATCTAGACAATTCTAAGACAAGAATTTTGGGACAGAGGGAGTACTTTATGAACATCAATGCTACCTTTTAAGAGGGTATATTTGCCTCAGTAACTTGTGTTATGGATATTGCATGTAATCCCTCTGCTCTCATGCCTTTGAAGACATGTTCTAGTGTCTTTGTTCACTCATTTTTGTGCGTATATGTAGTCATAAATGGAGTATAATGTCGAAAATCATCTTATATTTCTGAACGGAGGTAGTAATAAAATATGGTTTCTGTTTGAATTAGAACCAGGTCCGCGGTGGAGATGAAGTTCTCAAAGTCATGCCGTGTGAACTTGAAGACCTGATGATGAGTTCTACTGCTGAACTGTCCAGCAGCTATGTCCTTATCGCAACATGTCCTGAACTAGTGTTTTCCTGTAGCATTGTTGTCAGGCGTGTTCTCGAGGCTGTACTTGACCACAACAATTTCCTGGTTGTGCCTTCGATTATGAAGGGTGTGGTTCTTGTAAAGCTTCCCAACAAATCTGATGCGGCCTATCTTCATCATCATGTTTATGAGTCGAAAGACCACTCTGTTAGGTTCTCCAAGGTTGACAAGATGGTGATGGTGCATGTAGACATCTCACACAAAGTCCATGGCCTAGTCAGTTATGCGGGGTTCATCCCGTAGGTCGGTGGCAAGAAATAGTCTGCAGAGTTTAGTTAGTGCAACTTTGCTTGTCTGTAGAAAGTACTATTGTTCAGTACTTGATTTGTGTTTGTCAACCCTATATTGTTTATTAGTACTGCCGCTTTTGGTGTGTGGTCAGTCCTGAGAATGGTCTATGTTAATGTCTGTCCACTCAATTCAGTCTATATATTTTTGAAGTATCCAGATCATATTTTTTGTGAGGACGGTTTATCAATTATGGTTACACTCCAATATCTGTATGCATTGCAGGGTTTATCGCACCCACCAGGATTTCCAGTCCCATGGATGTTCGGTCCATACGATTTGTCACGACCTTTGGACTGTCCTGCTTGTGGGAGTAGGCGGGGCCCCTGCATGCCACGCGTAGTTGGACGATCAATCTTCTGTTTAGTACATCAACATAGTGATTTCCTGGTAAGGATTCACTCGTGTCACATCAAGTAAATCCTATTGATTTACTATCTAAATCTTATTGATTTAATGTCATGTTTTCTTACTTTTCCTGCAATTTTACGATGCAGGTTTTTCCATGTGACATTCATCACAGAATAAACCGTTTGGTTTGCTCTACGATGGCTATTTTTGCAGGTTTCACTTCTTATGTCGTGTCAGTAACGAAGGCACTGTCCATCACTTATATTACTGGAAAAAATTGGATCATTCTGTTGTCTGAGTACAAGCTGAATCCCTATGATGAGCTACAGTTTGGTTTAACAAAAACACCACAATTAGTTCTTCTCGCGTTTAAAAGAAATGAAGAAAAAACTGGATCACGGTCATGGATCCTAGTCAAGTTAGAAAGCTGATCATAGCAGACCAGACACGATCGCTGCTGTCTCGCACATCGGTACCACCTTCAGCAACAGATCGAGCACCAACAGTTGCTCTAGCACTAACAGCGGTAGTAGCTCAGTTTGATCCAGCTGAGGATTGGGCACCGACCACGTCAGCGGATCGTTCTGATCTACCGGAGGATCGGGCATCGACACCGGCACCAGCTCTACAAGGAGCACCATCTCCGGCAGTAGCAGCGGCTTCGGCACCTGCACCAACACTTGCACTTGCATCTGCTCCAGCCCGCGTAGTTGCACCGGCAACAGACTGGGATGCAGTTCGCAGTTCATATGCCAACGTCCTTACAAAAACCGACATGTCCACCTTCTCGGTAAGCATTGGCCGCCCAAGTGCTTCGTTCTTTTTTCTTTCCATGTTGTTTCACATGATTCACTGTGTTGATCTAACTATTTGGGTATGTCTTCTTGTTTGCAAACAGAGAATTCCTAGAGCAACAAGGGAGTCGTTCAACAATCCGGGCGACCGTGGCTAAGTTTCTCGTATCGTGCACAACCTTGGTGTGAATGAACCTGCTCAATATACCGTAAGTACAAAGGATGGTCGCATGATGATTGATGCTAAAGGATGGTCAAGGTTCCAATCTAAATCATATCTTGCGGTAAGGGATGATGTCAAAATCGCACTTTCTCGGCAAGCAGAGCTGGTCCAAATCAACTTTGAAATTCGTCAGTAGCAGCACGCAACTGCCGAACTGATCTATCCTCCGAGAGATTTTTATGTAATAACTGGCATGGTGAAACAAGTGTCTAGTGTGTATAAGTAGTACGACAGTATTATTTATCACATGGTATATCGTTGATAAAATTGCAACTCTGATTGCTGGTTAGGAACTGTCGTTTGATTTCATTCCAACAGCTGTCATGCTTTATTCAATTTTGTGTATTCGCCTTGCGACAGCATCTAAAACCAGCGCCATACCGATCGCTTGCAATATGAAAAGCGCTGAGGTAGAACACATGGGCCCCAAAACATGCAGGGTCGGCCTGCAGCCCAAAGTCCAGAATCGTGAGCCTATTTGAGTATTATATTCTTAGCTGAACCCCCATAAAAAAAGCTGAACCCCCATAATGCCCGTGCGTTGCAGAGGGAGTATATTTCTCGGCAAGGTGAGCCTGTGATATAAAAGATTTGTATATTTCTTTACAGAGGGAGTATCTCTTTGTCAAAATATATATTTATGTGTAACTAGTTACTCCTGTCTTTCTACTTCCTTTCGCTGATATGTGGGGCAACCGGCAACGGGGTCCACGTGCATATGCACAAATTAGAGTGCATAACTTCACGGTAGACACACCCCGATCGTAGCACCGCAGTAATGCCCAATGAGCCGTCAAATCACAACCCCCCCTTTCCAGCTTTAGCAGTAAGCTGGACGGACGAAGCGGCAATATTTCACTGGGCCTGAATCCCCTTCTCCCTCGTCTGCTTGTTCAGAGAAAACCCCCTCTCAGTGATTGCATAGGGTTTTCTCATGGAGAACCAGGTACGAATTCTTCATCCATCCCCGATAAATCCAAGTCCCTTGGTCGCAGGTAATCCTAGGATGGCAGCCGCCACCGTTGATGCATTTTTCTTCCTACTGAATCTAATGTGTTTCATTTGCAGTGCCCAAAGTGCGAGTACCCTACAGGTTTCTACGCCCTCGGCGAGACGGCACACTTGTTCCTTCTCATCCTAACACAACATTTTGAAACGCACACAATATGTTCCTAGAATCCTCTTTTCTATCCGGGAGGGTGGGTTTTTTTTCGAACATGATGTGTTCTCATATTATTTTTCCTGCAGTGTATTATTTGCTCTGCCAGAACACATGTACTCAAGATGCTCGGCCTTGCCATAACTAAATACACTAGTTTAATTGTCACCGTGAAGACAAGCCATGGATATAAGTTCCGAGTTGGGTTCATGAACCAAGAAGATCGTTGCTTTTTGTATGGCCGAACTTGGATAAACTTTCTCAAGTGTTACGGACTGAAAGTTGGCGCACGAATGTTGATGGAAATAGCAGAACCTGGTCTCATCTTCATTGTGATCTTCCACCCCGATGTCGTTCCAATTGTTCATCCATGTTAGTTTTGCATCTGGTTCTTGCTTGTTGCCTCGATTACTTCTTAATCCACCTATTCTGTCTAACTAATTACAATTTAACTTTAGAAGTAGCAACGAATCTCTCACGAAGATGCTACTTCTAACTAATATTTTCTTATAATTGGTGGCACGTGTAGGTTTTTTAGAGTTAAGCAGTCTGCTCGTTTGTTATTCTGTAATAACTCGGCTGTTACTGATGGCACTGAAGTTGACTGGATCGACATCCACAAGTTCCTTCACTTTATTGATCATCTTGAGGTCCTTGTGGGGCGTTTCAATGGTGGAAGGCCACGTGGGATATGTGTGCCACTGCTCCACTCATTGAACAGGTCCAACTGTGTCAAGAAACTTAAGGTACGAGCTATTTTCTGTTATATATGTTGTTCATAAACTATTGCTTATACACAGTTTTACAGCTGTGATCTTCTTGAAATAGGAACTGCTGAGTTCTATTGTTCCTATACAGATGCTTGACCATGGTCGGGTCAGAGTTGCGCTTGGTCACAACATGATGTTTATGTCGACCTACTCAATTCCCCTTGGAGGTGAAAATATACTTATTCATGGGTGGTCTCAAATATGACCCGTCCATCTTGGAGAATAGGACAGAAGATTATGTTCATGATTTTCCATGGCTCTAAAGCGAATATCCTGTTTATTGACCACGTTGCGAGATGAAGCTGCTTTCAGAAGGTTGTGGATGTGCGGGGTGGCGCATGGGCCTTGTCCTGGGGCTTGGCGGCCTCACCCTTGGTTAACTGTAGGCAAAGTAGCACTGTTCGAGGCGTGCTTTGTACGATTGAACCTGTATAAGTACTCATACTGCTTTCAGCTTTGGTTGTTAAGTGCCCCTGCCGGTTTCAATTAAGCTTGTTAAGTACTCCTGCTGCTTTTACAGTCTGTCGTGTTTCTTCAGTCCTGTCTTCCTCCAGCCGCCAAAACCAAACCAGCGCCGGTGCGGCTGCCTGCTTCCGCCTCCCACGACTGGCTGCGCCTCAGCGCACGCATCACCGCCCCACCGTCTCCTAAATCGTTAATGCCGACGTCCTCCACGCACTTTGGTGCGCTCGCTGCTGCGCCACCCTCTCGTGTTGTCAACATAGTCAACAACAACAGAAATCGGCAAAGTACGTGGAGAGGATGACAGTAGGGGCCCACCACGTCACCGTATGGAAAAATAAAATGCTTCCTCCTAGTGTTTTCCTGACATCTGGGACCCACAACATTGTGAGCGTATATAGTCAATAGACAAGAGAACAGCACAAGATCGGCTGACACCTGGGACGTAGCTACTCGAGCAGTATTTTTTTTGTTTGGTATTGTTGAGACGGAGCAGGGTTTGAACTGGGATGTGGCCTGTCTAGCCCAGGCTTATATTTTATGTTCACTATGTGACCAACCCAGCTATTTTTTCTTCGTGAAAATGAGACCAGTTATTTTTTCTGAAGAATACCCAATCCAGACCTACTTATTTTTCTATGCACTGATGGGGTGCAACTCTTTCAAGACGTCTACAAATCTTGAAAGTAATATGAAATGGGTTGTAAATATAAAAACAGATGACAAATTGGCAATTACTTTATAATTTCTGATTTTTTCACACTTTCAAATTCCTATTTCACTGGGCATTAACCTAATTTAAATATATCTTCAAAGTACTTTAAATCTGGCTCGACATTTCGGTATTAAAAATAGTTTGGAACCCACAGAAATATGCAAAATTGGCCCTGGCCAACCAAAAAAAATGACTGCAATAAATTGCATAAGAAGTTGCCATGAGCTATATATAAATTATTTAAAAAAAGAGGGAGTGGTCTGACTTGTGGGCCTGTTTAGTTGACGCGTATGCAAGTTTTTTTAGTTATTATATACGTCAACAAATGATTCTAGCAGACGTAACCGTTGGATGTCAATCCAACGGCCGTCGTGTTTCTTCAATCTCTGATCTGATTGCTCCAACCGCCAAAGCAGCGCCGGCGGGACTGCCTACTCTCGCCTCCCGTGGCTGGCTGTGCTACCGTGCAGGCCTCAGCGCCCCCTACTACTCCCACCGCTTGCCAGTGCATCCCTCTACTCACGCACACCCCCGATTATTCTGCGGCGACGGCAGCCTCACACCGCAGCCGACTAGGGAACCCTCATACTCCTCTCCGCGCGGGCTTCCACTGCCGCGTCTTCCCCGGCTCCGCGTCGTCCCCTTCCTAGGCCTCACCGTTGTCCACCGCCGTGGTGCTCTCGGCGCGGCTGTTGGAAATATGACCTAGAGGCAATAATAAAAGGATTATTATTATATTTCCTTGTTCATGATAATTGTATTTATTCATGCTATAATTGTATTATCCGGAAATCGTAATACACGTGTGAATACATAGACCATAATATGTCCCTGATAAGCCTCTAGTTGACTAGCTCGTTGATCAATAGAAAGTCATGGTTTCCTGACTATGGACATTAGATGTCGTTGATAACGGGATCACATCATTAGGAGAATGATGTGATGGACAAGACCCAATCCTAAGCATAGCACAAGATCGTGTAGTTCGTTTTGCTAGAGCTTTTCCAGTGTCAAGTATCTTTTCCTTAGACCATGAGATCGTGTAACTCCCGGATACTGTAGGAGTGCTTTGGGTGTATCAAACGTCACAACGTAACTGGGTGACTATAAAGGTGCACTACAGGTATCTCCAAAAGTGTCTGTTGCGTTGACACGGATCGAGACTGGGATTTGTCACTATGTATGACGGAGAGGTATCTCTGGGCCCACTCGGTAATGCATCATCATAATGAGCTGAAAGTGACCAAGTGTCTGGTCACGGGATCATGCATTATGGTACGAGTAAAGTGACTTGCCGGTAACGAGACTGAACGAGGTATTGGGATACCGACGATCGAGTCTCGGGCAAGTAACGTACCGATTGACAAAGGGAATTGTATACGGGGTTGATTGAATCCTGGACATCGTGGTTCATCCGATGAGATCATCGAGGAGCATGTGGGAGCCAACATGGGTATCCAGATCCCGCTGTTGGTTATTGACCGGAGAGTCGTCTCAGTCATGTCTACATGTCTCCCGAACCCGTAGGGTCTACACACTTAAGGTTCGGTGACGCTAGGGTTGTATGAATATGAGTATGCAGCAAAACAAAAGTTGTTCGGAGTCCCGGATGAGATCCCGGACATCACGAGGAGTTCTGGAATGGTCTGGAGGTAATGAATTATATATAGGAAGTGCTGTTTCGGCCATCGGGAGAGTTTTGGGGGTCACCGGTATTGTACCGGGACCACCGGAAGGGTCCCGGTGGTCCACCGGGTGGGTCCACCTATCCCGGAGGGCCCCATTGGCTGAAGTGGGAGGGGAACCAGCCCCTGGTGGGATGGTGCACCCCCCTGGGCCCCCCTCCGCGCCTAGGGTTGGGAACCCTAGGGGAGGGGGCGCCTCCACTTGCCTTGGGGGGCACTCCACCCTCCTTGGCCGCCGCCCCCCTAGGAGCCTATATAAAGGAGGGGGGAGGGAGGGAAGCCGCACCCCTGAAGTCTTGGCGCCTCCCTCTCCCTGCAACACCTCTCCCTCTCACGGAAGCTCAGCGAAGCTCTGCCGGAACTCTGCTGCATCCACCACCACGCTGTCGTGCTGCTAGATATTCATCAACCTCTCCTTCCCCCTTGCTGGATCAAGAAGGCGGAGACGTCATCCGCTCCGTACGTGTGTTGAACGCGGAGGTGCTGTCCGTTCGGCACTTGGTCATCGGTGATTTGGATCACGACGAGTACGACTCCCTCAACCCCATTCTCTTGAACGCTTCCGCTCGCGATCTACAAAGGTATGTAGATGCACTACTATCACTCGTTGCTAGATGAACTCATAGATGGATCTTGGTGAAACCGTAGGAAATTTTTTATTTTCTGCAATGTTCCCCAACAGTGGCATCATGAGCTAGGTCTATGCGTAGTTCTCTATTGCACGAGTAGAACACAAATTTGTTGTGGGCATAGATGTTGTCAACTTTCTTGCCGCTACTAGTCTTATTTTGCTTCAGCGGTATTGTGGGATGAAGCGGCCCGGACCGACCTTACACGTACGCTTACGTGAGACAGGTTCCACCGACTGACATGCACTAGTTGCATAAGGTGGCTAGCGCGTGTTTGTCTCTCCCACTTTAGTTGGAGCGGATTCTATGAAAAGGGTACTTATGAAGGGTAAATAGAAGTTGACAAATCACGTTGTGGATTTATTCATAGGTAAGAAAACGTTCTTGCTAGAACCCTATTGCAGCCACGTAAAAGATGCAACAACAATTAGAGGACGTCTAACTTGTTTTTGCAGCAATTGCCTTGTGATGTGATATGGCCAAAAGTTGTGATGAATGATGAATGATATATTGTGATGTATGAGATCATGTTCTTGTAATAGGAATCACGACTTGCATGTTGATGAGTTTGACAACCGGCAGGAGCCATAGGAGTTGTCTTAATTATTGTATGACCTGCGTGTCAATGATTTAACGCCATGTAATTACTTTATTTATTGCTAAACCGTTAGCCATAGTAGTAGAAGTAATAGTTGGCGAGCAACTTCATGGAGACACGATGATGGAGATCATGATGATGGATATCATGGTGTCGTGTCGGTGACGAAGATGATCATGGAGCCCCGAAGATGGAGATCAAAGGAGCTATATGATATTGGCCATATCATGTCACTATTATATAATTGCATGTGATGTTTATTATGTTTATGCATCTTGTTTACTTAGAACGACGGTAGTAAATAAGAAGATCCCTTATAATAATTTCAAGAAAGTGTTCCCCCTAATTGTGCGCCGTTGCTAAAGTTCGTCGTTTCGAAGCACCACGTGATGACCGGGTGTGATAGATTCTTAGGTTCACATACAACGGGTGTAAGACAGTTTTACACATGCAAGAACACTTAGGGTTAACTTGACGAGCCTAGCATGTACAGACATGGCCTCGGAACACAGAGACCGAAAGGTCGAACATGAGTCGTATGGAAGATACGATCAACATGGAGATGTTCACCGATGATGACTAGTCCGTCTCACGTGATGATCGGACACGGCCTAGTCCACTCGGATCGTGTAACACTGAGATGACTAGAGGGATGTCTAATCTGAGTGGGAGTTCATTAAATAATTTGATTAGATGAACTTAATTATCATGAACTTAGTCTAAAACCTTTGCAAATATATCTTGTATATCAAATGGCCAACGCTCTTGTCAACATGAACTTCAACATGAACTATACGGACTAGGTACGGAACCTGAGGATCATCCTCATAGCTGCCAAGAAAGAATATGTCCTAGAAGGACCGCTAGGTGAAGCACCCATCCTAGAGAACCAAGACGTTATGAACGCTTGGCAGTCACATGCTGATGATTACTCCCTCGTTCAGTGCGGCATGCTTTACAGCTTGGAACCGGGGCTCCAAAAGCGTTTTGAGCAACACGGAGCATATGAGATGTTCGAGGAGCTGAAAATGGTTTTCCAAGCTCATGCCCGGGTCGAGAGATATGAAGTCTCCGACAAGTTCTATAGTTGTAAGATGGAGGAAAATAGTTCTGTCAGTGAGCACATACTCAAAATGTCTGGGTTGCACAACCGCCTGTCCCAGCTGGACATTAACCTCCCGGACGAGGCGGTCATTGACAGAATCCTTCAGTCGTTCCCACTGAGCTACAAGAGCTTTGTGATGAACTACAATATGCAGGGGATGGTGAAAACTATTCCTGAAGTATTTTCAATGCTGAAGTCGGCAAAGGTAGA
The DNA here is from genome assembly GCF_002162155.2 of Triticum dicoccoides. Classification (NCBI taxonomy): domain Eukaryota; kingdom Viridiplantae; phylum Streptophyta; class Magnoliopsida; order Poales; family Poaceae; genus Triticum; species Triticum dicoccoides. Next base: position 30,865,685 of record NC_041393.1, read on the forward strand.
AATCAAGAAAGAACATCAAGTGTTGATGGTCAATAAAACCACCAAGTTCAAGAAGGGCAAGGGTAAGAAGAACTTCAAGAAGGACGGCAAGGATGTTGCCGCGCCCGGTAAGCCAGTTGCCGGGAAGAAGTCAAAGAATGGACCCAAGCCTGAGACTGAGTGCTTTTATTGCAAAGGGAAGGGTCACTAGAAGCGGAACTGCCCCAAATACTTAGCGGACAAGAAGGCCGGCAACACTAAAGGTATATTTGATATACATGTAATTGATGTGTACCTTACCAGTACTCGTAGTAACTCCTGGGTATTTGATACCGGTGCTGTTGCTCATATTTGTAACTCACAGCAGGAGCTGCGGAATAAGCAGAGACTAGCGAAGGACGAGGTGAGGATGCGCATCGAGAATGGTTCCAAGGTCGATGTGATCGCCGTCGGCACGCTGCCTCTAGATTTACCCACGGGATTAGTTTTAAATCTCAATAATTGTTATTTTGTGCCAAGTTTGGGCATGAACATTGTATCTGGATCTCGTTTGATACAAGATGGCTACTCATTTAAATCCGAGAATAATGGTTGTTCTATTTATATGAGCGATATGTTTTATGGTCATGCCCCGATGGTCAATTGTTTATTCTTAATGAATCTCGAACGTAATGTTACACATATTCATAGTGTGAATACCAAAAGATGTAAAGTTGATAACGATAGTCCCACATACTTGTGGCACTGCCGCCTTGGTCACATTGGTGTCAAGCGCATGAAGAAGCTCCATGCTAATGGACTTTTAGAGTCTCTCGATTATGAATCATTTGACACATGCGAACCATACCTCATGGGCAAAATGACCAAGACTCCGTTCTCCGGGACAATGGAGCGAGCAACCAACTTATTGGAAATCATACATAACGATGAGTGTGGCCCAGTGAGCGTTGAGGCTCGCGGAGGATATCGTTATGTTCTCACTCTCACTGATGACTTGAGTAGATATGGGTATGTCTACTTAATGAAACACAAGTCTGAGACCTTTGAAAAGTTCAAGGAATTTCAGAATGAGGTAGAGAATCAACGTGACCGAAAGATAAAGTTCCTATGATCAGATTGTGGAGGAGAATACTTAAGTCACGAATTTGGTATGCACTTAAGGAAATGTGGAATCGTTTGACAACTCACGCCACCTGGAACACCTCAGCGTAACGGTGTGTCCGAACGTCGTAATCGCACTCTATTGGATATGGTGCGGTCTATGATGTCTCTTACTGATTTACCGCTATCATTTTGGGGATACGCTCTAGAGACAGCTACATTCACTTTAAATAGGGCTCCATCTAAATCCGTTGAGACGACACCGTATGAATTATGGTTTGGGAAGAAACCTAAGCTGTCGTTTCTAAAAGTTTGGGGATGCGATGCTTATGTCAAGAAACTTCAACCTGAAAAGCTCGAACCCAAGTCGAAAAATGCGTCTTCATAGGATACCCCAAGGAAACCATTGGGTATACCTTCTACTTAAGATCCGAAGGCAAGATCTTTGTTGCCAAGAACAGATCCTTTCTGGAAAAAGAGTTTCTCTCGAAAGGAGTAAGTGGGAGGAAAGTAGAACTCGATGAAGTACTACCTCTTGAACCGGAAAGTAGTGCAGCTCAGGAAAATGTTCCTGTGGTGCCTACACCAAGTGGAGAGGAAATTAATGATGATGATCAAGGTACTTTGGATCAAGTTGCTATTGAACTTCGTAGGTCCACAAGGACACATTCCACACCAGAGTGGTATGGCAACCTGTCCTAGAAATCATGTTGTTAGACAACGGTGAACCTTCGAACTATGAAGAAGCGATGGCGGGCCCAGATTATAACAAATGGCTTGAAGCCATGCAATCCGAATCCATGTATGAAAACAAAGTATGGACTTTGACAGACTTGCCCGATGATCGGCGAGCGATAGAAAACAAATGGATCTTTAAGAAGAAGACGGACGCGGATGGTAACATTACTATCTATAAAGCTCGACTTGTCGCTGAGGGTTATCGGCAAGTTCAAGGGGTTGACTACGATGAGACTTTATCTCCCATAGCGAAGCTGAAGTCCGTCCGAATCATGTTAGCAATTGTCGCATACTATGATTATGAGATATGGCAGATGGACGTCAAAACGGCATTCCTTAATGGGCATCTTAAGGAAGAACTGTATATGATGCAGCCAGAGGGTTTTGTCGATCCTAAGAATGCTAACAAAGTATGCAAGCTCCAGCGATCCATTTATCGGCTGGTGCAAGCATCTCGGAGTTGGAACATTCTCTTTGATGAGATGATCAAAGCGTTTGGGTTTATGCAGACTTATGGAGAAGCCTGCGTTTACAAGAAAGTGAGTGGGAGCTCTGTAGCATTTCTCATATTATATGTAGATGACATACTCTTGATGGGAAATGATATAGAACTTTTGGACATCATTAAGGCCTACTTGAATAAGTGTTTTTCAATGAAGGACCTTGGAGAAGCTGCTTACATATTAGGCATCAAGATCTATAGGGATAGATCGAGACGCCTCATAGGTCTTTCACAAAGCACATACCTTGATAAGATTTTGAAGAAGTTCAAAATGGATCAGTCCAAGAAAAGGTTCTTGCCAGTATTGCAAGGTGTGAGATTGAGCTCGGCTCAATGCCCGACCACGGCAAAAGATAAAGAAGAGATGAGTGTCATCCCCTATGCTTCAGCCATAGGATCTATTATGTATGCCATGCTGTGTACCAGACCTGATGTAAACCTTGCCGTAAGTTTGGTAGGAAGGTACCAAAGTAATCCCGGCAAGACACACTGGACAGCGGTCAAGAATATCCTGAAGTACCTGAAAAGGACAAAGGACATGTTTCTCGTTTATGGAGGTGACGAAGAGCTCGTCGTAAAGGGTTACGTCGACGCTAGCTTCGACAGAGATCTGGATGACTCTATGTCACAAACCGGATACGTGTATATGTTGAATGGTGGAGCAGTAAGCTGGTGCAGCTGCAAGCAGAGCGTCGTGGCGGGATCTACATGTGAAGCGGAGTACATGGCAGCCTCAGAGGCAGCACATGAAGCAATTTGGGCAAAGGAGTTCATCACCGACCTAGGAGTCATACCAATGCGTCGGGGCCGATCAAACTCTTCTATGACAACACTGGAGCTATTGCCCTTGCCAAGGAGCCCAGGTTTCACAAGAAGAACAGGCACATCAAGCGTCATTTCAACTCCATTAGTGAAAATGTTCAAGATGGAGACATAGATATTTGCAAAGTACATACAGATCTGAATGTCGCAGATTCGTTGACTAAACCTCTTTCGCGAGCAAAACATGATCAACACCAGAACTCTATGGGTGTTCGATTCATCACAATGTGTCAGGACCCCGACTCGATGTCACATCGATCTAGCTGGTAACACCTCATATCACTTTGCGGCCTCACGCACGGTATCCCCACGGGTGTCGTCTTACCTTTTCCCGGGACCGTTTGCGCCTTTTGGCTCACGTATATGATAGTGTCGCTAGCATCCATATGATAAAGAGCCCGGGCTGACATGACTAGTCGTAAACCCAAAGTGGCACAGACTTACAGGGACAGGCATTCATGACCCAGCTTCGAACGTGTCGGTCATCAGCAAGTGGGTCCGGGCTGTAGCACTGGGCTAACAGGACTCCGGTACTCAAAGCGTGACATTTCCCCGAAGGGACAGACACAAGAACGAAGAAGGACACATGCCGGCCAGCCTAAGTGTTCCAGAGCAGTAGCAAGCTACCATGGCTCAGCGGTAACACTAGGAGACATTTCCCGGTAAGAGAGGCTACTAAAGATAAACAACTAGATAGTCAGATCCCACACATACCAAGCATTTCAATCATACACACAATATGCTCGATATGTGCAAATACAACGAAGCATCACAACATGACTCTATGACACAAGTACTTTATTTAAGGCTCAATGAGCCATACATAACATACACAAAGGTACGGGTCTCACGACCCCACATACAAGTCATACAGTCATACAAACCAGCAGCGGAAGTAGCTTGTCTGAGTACAGACAACTAGTAAAATAAAAGAGGCTTGGGAAGCCTAGCTATACTACAAGGTCCTTCACAAGCTCAGGGTCACCACCTGGGTCTTTAGCCTACTCGTTGATGTCAACGTCTACATAGAACCCATCAGAAGGGGTTGCAGCGTCTTCTGTAAAAATGTAGATTATAGCAACATGAGTACAAAGGTACTCAGCAAGACTTACATCAGATCCTACATACATGCATAGTATCAAGAAGGGTTGGTGGAGTTATTGCAGCAAGCCAGCTTTGACTCTTGGCTAGGCTATCCTACGATACTCCAACTTGAAATGGTTTTGCGCACACGAGTCCACTATTCACCACTTCAATACACTACCGAGGATTCACCTCCGTCCTCCTACGGAGGAGCCATCCTCGGCACTCACACTTATCTTGAGGCTTTTAGTAGTTTCCATTTACTTGTCTATGAACTGTATAGGCAACCAAGTAGTCCTTTACCGCGGACGCGGCTATTCGAATAGATCATGTTAACCCTGCAGGGGGTACTTCTTCATACACGCTCTCACCACTTACCGTCGTTTACACGACATGTACTCGGCAACCTTCAAGCGGAAGCCCAACGTGGGTGTCGGCCACGACCTACCTAATCACCTAAGCCTCCAGTCCAGGTTTATCGCCTATTCAGGTTCCATCCGCAGGGAGTCCGGCCGAGGTTTCCCATACGGCCCCGAACGATGTGAACAGGGTTCCCGAGATACCTAACGGGTATTCGGTACACCCGGCCACGTACCTACCGCATTACAGCCCACCCCTACGGTCAGCGCTGTCCACGGCCTCCAGTAGGCTACAAACACCAGAAACTACTTGCAACTCCTGGACGGAGAACTAGGGTGAATAAGAAGTCGAGAGGGTCCATTGGTTTCGGGCCCAATGCATGGTAGTAGCTGATTCTTAAATCACACATACAGATCTCAGTGCTTAAGGTCGGCTTCAATGAAACAACCCACCATGTACTCCTACATGGCCTCTCATCGATACCTTTACCAAATCGTGTTCACCACACCACTCTCATTACCGACATAATCATTTCACTCTAGCCCATCACCCAGATGAACCAGACCTGACACGACTCTAAGCATAGCAGGCATAGCAAGGTAGGAACAACACATACATATGGCTCAATCAACTCCTACACATGCTAGTGAGTTTCATCTAGTTACTGTGGCAATGACAGGTCATGCAGAGGAAATGGGTTCAACTACCGTAGCACACAGCAGTTTGAATCGTGTTGTCTTAATGCAGTAAAAGAGAGCAGGAGCGAGAACATGGGATTGTATCGATATGATCAAATGGTTGGTTGCTTGCCTGATGGTTCGATGCACTGATACGGTTCTTCGTTAGGGTAATCACGGTATTCCTCGAAGGCAGAACCTGTCGCAAGGGACATCGATATACAACCATCACCAAACAATGTGCAACAATATGATGCATGCATGAAACATGGCAATATGAGTGTGTTGGGCTAATGCAACTAAAACCAGAAGGGTTTGAACAAATTTGAATCAAGGATTCAAATTTCAGATTCAAATATGGCCTTTTAAAGTGCTTTTCCTTGTTCTGCTTAAAACATCAATTTAACTTGTTTGATCATGCATGAAAATAGTACAGATGGGTAGATTGGATTTTTCTGATCATTTTTCATATATAATTTGTCCAATTTGGAGTTACAGAATAAAAGTTATGAATTTTTGAAGTTTAAATAATATTCTGGAATTTCCTGATTTAATTTAAATCCAGAAATATAATTATTGCGCCAGCATGACGTCATCATGACGTCAGTGGTCAACTGCGGCTGGCTGAGGTCAAACCTGACGTGTGGGGCCCACACGTCAGTGACAGGGAGGTTAAACAGGGTTAAATTAATCCTAATTACTAATTAGTGGCGCTGGGGCCCACTGGTCAGTGTCAGGGGGTTAACTAACAGTGGTTAGCGCTAATCTAACCATCTGACCGACAGGGCCCACGCGTCAGTGACCCTGGGGGGTCAAACCTCAGGTCGGACAGGTCAAACCCCACCGGCGACATGACGCCGGCGAGGCCCGAGACGGCGGCGAAAGTGCTTTTTGCCATTCCGGCAACCAAATGGACGGCGAAAGGCATCTACGTGTTGCTGAGGTTGAGCCGCGACTATTGGTGGTGGTGGTTGGGCTCGGGGTGGCCGGAGTTGACGGCGGCGAGCTCGGCTGCGGCTGCCGGAGTTCGGGTGCGGTCGGAATCGACGTTGCAGGGGGCTTGGGGAGGCGTTAGTGCGCGCTGCGTGCTCCTGGTGAGGTGGGGAGCACGATGGTGTGCTCGGTTGGGTGCTACGGTGACCGTGGCCACGACGGCGACATCGCCGGCGGCGTGGAGCTCTCGGCCAAGGTGGGGCTAGGGCCTAGAGGTCGGGAGAGACCAGGGGAGAAGGGGGAAACGATCCGGGGCTCACCGCGGGGCTGCAGAGGTGGTTAGCGGGCTTGGGGACGCGCTGGAGACGACGAATTCGACGGCGACGATGATCGGAGCCCGAAGAGGGGAACGGCGACGTGGCGGCGATGCAGGGCTTCCGGGGAGCTGTGGAGCGGTGGGGAGGAAGAGGGAGTCGAGGCGGAGCTCCTGAGCTAGTCGGGGAGCGAGGGGTGGTCGGAGACGGCGGCTATGGCGAACGGCGGCGACGGTGGTGTTCGGCCGTGAGAGAGAGAGGGAGAGAGCAGCACGGGAGAGAGAGGGGGATAAGGCCAGGGGATCGGGGCGGCACCGAGAAGAAGCGCCGCGGCGTCGCGCTGGCGGGGGAGGCAGGCAGACGGGCTGGTGGCGTGGCGCTCCGGCCGTGCGCGCGCGCCGGCCACACGCCTGGCCGACTGGCGCCAGGAGGACGACGGCGGTGGTGGGCTGGGCTGGCTTGCTGGGCCGGCCAGCTGGCTGGGCCGCACAGGGAAGTTTTTCCCCTTTTTTTTCTGTTTCTGTTTTTATTTAATATATCTGCAACTTTGTTGAATTTAATAAAATACCTAGGCAAGTTCAAAAATCACCAAACTATTCCTGGCCCATAGTTGGATTATTTCCAACATGAAACATTTTAGTTTGGAGATATTTGAGCATTTAAATATTTTATATTATTTTAAATGCCCAAATTCAAATATTTATGATTTAATTCAAAAACCCTAGGATGGCCTAGGAAAATGTGCACCATTTTTGGCAGAGGTTTTGAACCAAGACAAAAATGATGGGCATTTTAGAAGGGCATTTCAGGTTCATTGAAAAATTATTTTAGTAACCCTAGTTGGTTTCAGAGGGGACTGGGGGTTCTGTCATCCCCATTTCAAGTTTCTGATGAAAGAATAAACATGATGCAACACTCTAATGCATGACTAGCTAGGGTGTGACAACTCACCCCCACTCAAAAGAATCTCGTCCGGAGATTTGGGTTCCTCCGAGAAGAAGGCGGGATATTCAAGTCGAAGACGATCCTCCCTTTCCCAAGTTGCTTCATCCTCAGAATGGTGCGACCATTGAACCTTGAGAAACTTGATATTATGACGTCGAGTGGTACGTTCGGCCTGATCGAGGATACGAATGGGGTACTCTCGATATGTAAGATTATCTTGGAGATCAAGCGTTTCGTGGTCCACTCCACGGATAGGATCCGAGAAGCAACGCCTGAGTTGAGAAACGTGGAAGACATCGTGAACTCTGGAGAGGTGCGGAGGTAGTTCCAACTGGTAGGCAACTTCTCCTCGTTTGGCAAGAATGCGAAAAGGTCCAATGTAACGAGGAGCGAATTTGCCTTTGATACCGAAACGATGGGTTCCCTTCAGAGGGGTGACCCGAAGATAAGCCTTCTCGTCAACCTCGAAAGTCACAGCCTTATGTTTTCGGTCATATTGACTCTTTTGACGGGATTGGGCTGTTTTCAACTTTTCACGAACGATACGAACTTGTTCTTCTGCTTCCTGAATCATGTCCGGGCCAAAGAATTTTCTTTCCCCGGTCTCTGACCAGTTAAGGGGTGTTCGACATCGTCGTCCATAGAGAACTTCAAAAGGGGCTTTACCCAAGCTAGATTGATAGCTGTTGTTGTAAGCGAATTCGGCAAATGGAAGGCACTTCTCCCAGTCCATTCCGAATGAGATAACAGAGGCTCGAAGCATGTCTTCTAGAATTTGGTTGACGCGTTCCACTTGACCACTCGACTGAGGGTGGAAAGCGGTGCTAAAGGAGAGACGGGTTCCCATAGCATTCTGGAAACTTTCCCAAAATCGAGAGGTGAAAAGACTTCCTCGATCCGAGTTAATTTCCAAAGGGACACCATGAAGGGACACTATTCGGGAGATGTATAAGTCTGCCAGCTGACTAGCGGTTATACTCTCTCGAACAGGTAGGAAATGGGCTACTTTGGAAAGACGATCGACCACGACGAAGATAGCATTATTCCCTCTCTTGGTCCTGGGAAAACCGGTAATGAAATCCATACCAATTTTATCCCATTTCCATTCAGGAATAGCTAAGGGTTGAAGGGTGCCAGCAGGCCGTTGATGCTCTGCTTTTACACGATGACAGACGTTGCAATTAGCAATATACTGAGCAATTTCTCTCTTCATCCTAGTCCACCAGAACCTCTGGCGTAGGTCCTGATACATCTTAGTACTACCGGGATGAATAGTGAGAGGAGATTCATGAGCCTCCTTAAGGATCAACTGCCGTAGATGCTGGTTCTTGGGAACCACTAGACGGTTCTCAAAGTACACAACACCATGATCATTTGTGGAGAAACAACTAGCACCTCCGCTAGCAATGTTCTCCTTGATCTTAGCTATTCCCTTATCTCGCTTCTGGGCAGCAATGATTTGATCCGTAAGAGTAGGTTTCGCCACCAAGGTGGAAAGAAATCCTTGAGGAACAATGTGAAGGTTAAGCTTCCGAAATTCCTCATGGAGAAGCGGTTGACTTTGTTGTAACATCAGATTGTTACAATAGGATTTACGACTTAGCGCATCAGCCATGACGTTGGCTTTCCCTGGGGTGTAGGTTATTCCTAAGTCGAAATCTGTGATCAACTCGACCCAACGTCTTTGCCTGAGGTTCAGATCCGGTTGGGTGAAGATGTACTTCAGACTTTGGTGATCAGTGAATATTTCGCAACGGTTACCGAGGAGGTAATGTCGCCAGGTTTTAAGTGCATAGACTACGGCTGCAAGCTCTAGATCATGAGTGGGATAATTCTCCTCATGTGGGTGCAGTTGCCGTGAAGCGTAGGCAATTACGTGTCGATCTTGCATGAGAATGCAACCTAGTCCTTGTCGCGAGGCGTCGCAGTAGATAACAAAGTCCTTAGAGAAGTCTGGCGGTACCAGTACGGGAGCAGAAGTCAGGCGTCTTTTCAGTTCCTGAAAGTTGTGCTCACATTGTGGAGTCCATTCGAACTTTTTATCTTTCTTGAGGAGTTCGGTTAAAGGTTTAGCAACTTTGGAGAAGTTTTCGACAAAGCGACGGCAATAGCTCGCTAAGCCTAGAAAACTCCGAACTTGCTTGACCGATTCGGGTGGAGTCCAGTTAAGGACGGCTTGAACTCGCTCGGGGTTAACAGCAATACCTTTACCAGATATTACATGACCCAGATAGGTCACTTCTGACAACCAGAATTCACATTTAGAAAATTTGGCATAAAGGCGATGCTCTCGAAGTTTCTGCAACACTAGCCTTAGATGTTCGGCATGTTCTTCCTCGTTCTTGGAGTAGATGAGTATATCATCGAGGTAAACCACGACGAATTTATCCAAATACTCCATGAAGATTGAGTTCATTAACCGAGAAAAGGTGGCTGGAGCGTTGGTTAAACCGAAGGACATGACGGTGTACTCGTATTGGCCATAACGAGTAACAAAGGCCGTTTTAGGAATGTCCCCGTTTCTGATTTTGATTTGATGGTAGCCCAACCTCAAATCCATCTTGGAGAAGACTGAGGATCCAGCGAGCTGATCGTACAGGTAGTTGATTCTGGGAAGTGGATATTTGTTCTTGATTGTGACCAAATTAACAGGTCGGTAATCTACAACCATCCGGTCCGTACCATCCTTCTTCTTGACGAATAGGACGGGGCAAGCCCACGGAGATGAGCTAGGTCGGATGAAACCCTTTTTCAAGGACTCATCGAGTTGTTTCTTAAGCTCGGCTAGTTCTAGGGGTGCCATCTTATAAGGTCTTCTAGCAATTGGAACGGTTCCTGGAATGAGGTCTATTACAAACTCAACATCCCTGTCAGGTGGAACACCTGGCAATTCCTCTGGAAAGACATCCCGGAAGTCACGGACTACCGGAACGTCCTCAAGGTCTGGCAAAGGGCTGGCGTTAAGAGAATATAATTGTCGCTTGGCTATTCGGGTCAAGACATTAACTATCTTTCCCGAAGGATGGGTGAGTTGAACAGTCCTAGAGAAGCAATCGATTTGGGCATGATGAGCCGACATCCAGTCCATACCCAGAATGATATTAATATCTGAAGATTTAAGGGCTATCAAAGACGCAAGGAAAACAAGTCTGTCGACTTGGATCTCATTTCCATAACTTACCCTAGAGGTCTGCCATCTAGAACCAGGGGTAGAGATTTCCATAGTGGATGGCATGTCACAGAATGCAACGTTATGCAAACGAGCATAACTTTCGGATATAAAAGAATGAGAGGCTCCTGTATCGAAAAGAACAGATGCCGGGTGGCAGTTAACAAGAAGCGTACCGAGAACGACGTTGGGATCCTCTTGAGCTTCTTCGGCAGAGATACAGTTGACATGGCCACGTGAAGCGGTGACCGGCTTGGCGTGGAATATTTTTCCTATCGGCTTGCCACGGCCAACAGCTTTAGCAGACTGGTTGGGGTTGGTCTGGGGACACTCACGCATATAGTGACCAGATTCCCCACACTTGAAACAAGTCACGGAACTGGTACGTGGAGGAGCATTGTTAATTGGACCCCCATAGGGCTTGGCTGGAGCAGACTGTTGAACGGGGCGAGGCGCCTGGAAGGATGGCCTCGGTGTAAACCTGGGTGGCAGGGCGGTGTTGGGTACCCACACGCGGCGCTTCTGAGGACCAGCACCGGATGAGGAACCCATGTCACGGCCATGCTTGCGTGTTGCGTCATAGTCAGTCTGACCAGTTTCGGCACTGATGGCTTTGTTGACAAGTTTCTGAAAAGTTGTGCACTCATGCAGACGGAGGTCACGGCGAAGCTCAGGACTAAGGCCCTTACGGAACCTTGCTTGCTTCTTGGCATCGGTAGACACTTCCTCGGTTGCATATCGTGCGAGATTACCAAACTCCCTGCTGTAAGCATCCACAGAAAGTCGGCCTTGGGTGAAACTGCAAAATTCTTCACGCTTACGGTCCATGAGACCCTCCGGAATGTGATGTTCACGGAAAGCCTCGCTGAATTCAGCCCAAGTAGTGACATGGCCCGCTGGGCGCATAGCTCCATAATTCTCCCACCATAGACTGGCGGGGCCTTCAAGATGATATGCAGCAAAGGTGACCTTGTCAGCCTCCGCTACCAGCGCGGAACGCAGTTTGTGAGAGATACTGCGAAGCCAGTCATCAGCGTCGAGAGGCTCGACGGAGTGGTGGAACGTGGGTGGATGCAATTTGATAAAATCACTGAGTGACACCACGTTAGCCCTCTGATGGTGTGCTGTATTCTGTTCAATACGCTCCAACAAACGGTTTGTCTCCCGCTTGTTTCTCTCAACTTCCATCATAACCTCGGCTAGTGAAGGAGGATGAGGCAGATTTGCATCCCTGGCTTCACTGCCTTCGGCCTGCTCTTGAGAAGCAGGGTTAGCGCGCGTGTTGACCATCCTAGGTAAACAAGACAATGATTTAGTCAGGATGATAAAATTCCGACATAGGATAAAAATGCAAGGAATAACTCGAAATGCAAGATGATCATCCGTATGACATGGTAAAAACAGAACTGCTTCTTTTATTCCATCGTCATACACACCATACAGAGTTTAGTACAAGACCAAACAAGGTACTATTACGGTGAAAAGAGGATTACATCTCATCGGAGGCATTCCAAGCTCCTATACATTATTTTTCTACACCTCCGGAAGGAGTACAAACTAGGTCATATCCCACGAGTCACGCAGGACGATAGACGACACAGCTAGTGCGAACTAATGATACTACCACTAACTCAGACCGATCCGTAGTAGTCCTCGTAGAAGTCACCTCCATAGCCTGGAAGCTCAACATGATCATCTGGAAACAGACGATCTCGCGGAGCTTGTGGACCATAGGGGCTAGGATGAGGCCTTGGACCAACAAACGGTGGCCTGCGGAGACCGCGAGGTGGGGTGATGCCTCCTACATCACGCCAAACCATCACGTCTGGCAGAGCAGATCTCACAGGATAGAGATCGCGCATATCTGAATATCCAGCTTGCACCGCCGGTGCGAACCGAGTCAAAGTGGCCCAGTGGTCAGCACGGGTGTTGAAGAGCTCTAGCCTTAAGGCCCGATTTTCACGGTCCTTATCCTCGAGCATCTCAGCAGTGGTGCGAGTCCGTGAATCCTCCTGAGTGGGGTCAGCATAGATAGCCTGGAGATACCCTTGTGCTCCCGGAAGTGATCCTGGCATATACCGGAAATCAGAGTCCCGAAATATACCAGATCTGACCCGCATAATGGTCATCATATAGTAGGCGGCGTCCTGCACAGCCATCTCAATGGTAACCCCGAGTCCATAAGAGCAGTGAAGAGGCTCGGTGGATCCAGGATAAGATGGAAATATCCTGACAGTGCAGAGATACTGGCTTTGATTAAAGTCTCGGAATTGCTCTTCGACCGTGTACTCAGGATACCAGCGGTATCCAGCCTCAGTCATTACCCTGACCAACTTAGCAGTATGGCCGGGTACATCTAGGCATCGAGTCAGGCGAACCACTTGATTGAGGTCGCGAGTGGCCATCTGAAAACACAATCATAATGCAAAGGCATTAGAATTTCTAACAAAATTTCGGCAGCATAACAGCTGTAAATGCTCAAAAAGGATTTGAGACATTTGACAAAGGATTTCGTACACACTCAACATCACCATATCAAAGTTCTGAAACCATTCTGGCAACATAATGTGGTAGTAGAACTGAACTAGGCTGGTAACCATCAAACTTATAAGGTACTACTGATTAGTAACACGTGATCCTGATAGAGAGAATAGGTCCTAATTCCTTAACCCCGGTAGAAGAATGGACTGACTCAGATCAGAATGTCATAAGGTATAAGGAGTAAAAAGAGCCTTACGTTCCATCCCACAAACAACTCCCCTACATATAACTAAAGAATTTCTAGACTCAACATCGACCAGTTGGCTTGGAGAACCTACAGGCAGTCCGGCTCTGATGCCAACGCTGTCAGGACCCCGACTCGATGTCACATCGATCTAGCTGGTAACACCTCATATCACTTTGCGGCCTCACGCACGGTATCCCCACGGGTATCGTCTTACCTTTTCCCGGGACCGTTTGCGCCTTTTGGCTCACGTATATGATAGTGTCGCTAGCATCCATATGATAAAGAGCCCGGGCTGACATGACTAGTCGTAAATCCAAAGTGGCACAGACTTACAGGGACAGGGATTCATGACCCAGCTTCGAACGTGTCGGTCATCAGCAAGTGGGTCCGGGCTGTAGCACTGGGCTAACAGGACTCCGGTACTCAAAGCGTGACATTTCCCCGAAGGGACAGACACAGGAACGAAGAAGGACACATGCCGGCCAGCCTAAGTGTTCCAGAGCAGTAGCAAGCTACCATGGCTCAGCGGTAACACTAGGAGACATTTCCCGGTAAGAGAGGCTACTAAAGATAAACAACTAGATAGTCAGATCCCACACATACCAAGCATTTCAATCATACACACAATATGCTCGATATGTGCAAATACAACGAAGCATCACAACATGACTCTATGACACAAGTACTTTATTTAAGGCTCAATGAGCCATACATAACATACACAAAGGTACGGGTCTCACGACCCCACATACAAGTCATACAGTCATACAAACCAGCAGCGGAAGTAGCTTGTCTGAGTACAGACAACTAGTAAAATAAAAGAGGCTTGGGAAGCCTAGCTATACTACAAGGTCCTTCACAAGCTCAGGGTCACCACCTGGGTCTTTAGCCTACTCGTTGATGTCAACGTCTACATAGAACCCATCAGAAGGGGTTGCAGCGTCTTCTGTAAAAATGTAGATTATAGCAACATGAGTACAAAGGTACTCAGCAAGACTTACATCAGATCCTACATACATGCATAGTATCAAGAAGGGTTGGTGGAGTTATTGCAGCAAGCCAGCTTTGACTCTTGGCTAGGCTATCCTACGATACTCCAACTTGAAATGGTTTTGCGCACATGAGTCCACTACTCACCAATTCAATACACTACCGAGGATCCACCTCCGTCTTCCTACGGAAGAGCCATCCTCGGCACTCACACTTATCTTGAGGCTTTTAACAGTTTCCATTTACTTGTCTATGAACTGTATAGGCAACCAAGTAGTCCTTTACCGCGGACGCGGCTATTCGAATAGATTATGATAACCCTGCAGGGGTGTACTTCTTCATACATGTTTCCACCACTTAGCGTCTGCACACGACATGTGCTCGGCAGACTTCAAGCGAAAGCCGACGTGGGTGTAGACCACGACCTACCTAAACACTTAAGCCTCTAGTCCAGGTTTATCGCCTATTCAGGTTCCATCCGCAGGGAGTCCGGCCGAGGTTTCCCATACGGCCCCGAACGATGTGAACAGGGTTCCCGATATACCTAACGGGTATTCGGTACACCGTGCCACGTACCTACCGCATCACAGCCCACCCCTACGGTCAGCGCTGTCCACGGCCTCCAGTAGGCTACAAACACCAGAAACTACTTGCAACTCCTGGACAGAGAGCTAGGGTGAATAAGAAGTCGAGCGGGGTCATATTTCAGGGCCCAATGCATGGTAGTAGCTGTATCTTAAATCACGCATACAGATCTCAGTGCTTAAGGTCAGCTTCAATGAAACAACCCACCATGTACTCCTACATGGCCTCTCATCGATACCTTTACCAAATCGTGTTCACCACACCACTCTCATTACCGACATAATCATTTCACTCTAGCCCATCACCCAGATGAACCAGACCTGACACGACTCTAAGCATAGCAGGCATAGCAAGGTAGGAACAACACATACATATGGCTCAAACAACTCCTACACATGCTAGTGAGTTTCATCTAGTTACTGTGGCAATGACAGGTCATGCAGAGGAAATGGGTTCAACTACCGTAGCACACAGCAGTTGAATCGCGTTGTCTTAACGCAGTAAAAGAGAGCAGGAGCGAGAACATGGGATTGTATCGATATGATCAAATGGTTGGTTGCTTGCCTGATGGTTCGATGCACTGATACGGTTCTTCGTTAGGGTAATCACGGTATTCCTCGGAGGCAGAACCTGTCGCAAGGGACATCGATATACAACCATCACCAAACAATGTGCAACAATATGATGCATGCATGAAACATGGCAATATGAGTGTGTTGGGCTAATGCAACTAAAACCAGAAGGGTTTGAACAAATTTGAATCAAGGATTCAAATTTCAGATTCAAATATGGCCTTTTAAAGTGCTTTTCTTTGTTCTGCTTGAAACATCAATTTAACTTGTTTTATCATGCATGAAAATAGTACAGATGGATAGATTGGATTTTTCTGATCATTTTTCATATATAATTTGTCCAATTTGGAGTTACAGAATAAAAGTTATGAATTTTTGAAGTTTAAATAATATTCTGGAATTTCCTGATTTAATTTAAATCCAGAAATATAATTATTGCGCCAGCATGACGTCAGCATGACGTCAGTGGTCAACTGCGGCTGGCTGGAGTCAAACCTGACGTGTGGGGCCCACACGTCAGTGACAGGGGGGTTAAACAGGGTTAAATTAATTCTAATTACTAATTAGTGGCGCTGGGGCCCACTGGTCAGTGTCAGGGGTTAACTAACAGTGGTTAGCGCTAATCTAACCATCTGACCGACAGGGCCCACGCGTCAGTGACCCTGGGGGGTCAAACCTCAGGTCGGACAGGTCAAACCCCACCGGCGACATGACGCCGGCGAGGCCCGAGACGGCGGCGAAAGTGCTTTTTGCCATTCCGGCAACCAAATGGACGGCGGAAGGCATCTACGTGTTGCTGAGGTTGAGCCGCGACTATTGGTGGTGGTGGTTGGGCTCGGGGTGGCCGGAGTTGACGGCGGCGAGCTCGGCTGCGGCTGCCGGAGTTCGGGTGCGGTCGGAATCGACGTTGCAGGGGGCTTGGGGAGGCGTTAGTGCGTGCTGCGTGCTCCTGGTGAGGTGGGGAGCACGATGGTGTGCTCGGTTGGGTGCTACGGTGACCGTGGCCACGACGGCGACATCGCCGGCGGCGTGGAGCTCTCGGCCAAGGTGGGGCTAGGGCCTAGAGGTCGGGAGAGACCAGGGGAGAAGGGGGAAACGATCCGGGGCTCACCGCGGGGCTGCAGAGGTGGTTAGCGGGCTCGGGGACGCGCTGGAGACGACGAATTCGACGGCGACGATGATCGGAGCCCGAAGAGGGGAACGGCGACGTGGCGGCGATGCAGGGCTTCCGGGGAGCTGTGGAGCGGTGGGGAGGAAGAGGGAGTCGAGGCGGAGCTCCTGAGCTAGTCGGGGGAGCGAGGGGTGGTCGGAGACGGCGGCTATGGCGAACGGCGGCGACGGTGGTGTTCGGCCGTGAGAGAGAGAGGGAGAGAGCAGCACGGGAGAGAGAGGGGGATAAGGCCAGGGGATCGGGGCGGCACCGAGAAGAAGCGCCGCGGCATCGCGCTGGCGGGGGAGGCAGGCAGACGGGCTGGTGGCGTGGCGCTCCGGCCGTGCGCGCGCGCCGGCCACACGCCTGGCCGACTGGCGCCAGGAGGACGACGGCGGTGGTGGGCTGGGCTGGCTTGCTGGGCCGGCCAGCTGGCTGGGCCGCACAGGGAAGTTTTTCCCTTTTTTCTGTTTCTATTTTTATTTAATATATCTGCAACTTTGTTGAATTTAATAAAATACCTAGGCAAGTTCAAAAATCACCAAACTATTCCTGGCCCATAGTTGGATTATTTCCAACATGAAACATTTTAGTTTGGAGATATTTGAGCATTTAAATATTTTATATTATTTTAAATGCCCAAATTCAAATATTTATGATTTAATTCAAAAACCCTAGGATGGCCTAGGAAAATGTGCACCATTTTTGGCAGAGGTTTTGAACCAAGACAAAAATGATGGGCATTTTAGAAGGGCATTTCAGGTTCATTGAAAAATTATTTTAGTAACCCTAGTTGGTTTCAGAGGGGACTGGGGGTTCTGTCATCCCCATTTCAAGTTTCTGATGAAAGAATAAACATGATGCAACACTCTAATGCATGACTAGCTAGGGTGTGACACAATGTAACTAGATTATTGACTCTTGTGCAAGTGGGAGACTGTTGGAAATATGCCCTAGAGGCAATAATAAAAGGATTATTATTATATTTCCTTGTTCATGAGAATTTTCTTTATTCATGCTATAATTGTATTATCCGGAAATCGTAATACACGTGTGAATA
This sequence comes from Triticum dicoccoides, assembly GCF_002162155.2. Classification (NCBI taxonomy): domain Eukaryota; kingdom Viridiplantae; phylum Streptophyta; class Magnoliopsida; order Poales; family Poaceae; genus Triticum; species Triticum dicoccoides. Next base: position 30,883,393 of record NC_041393.1, read on the forward strand.
CATAGACCATAATATGTCCCTAGTAAGCCTCTAATTGACTAGCTCGTTGATCAGCAAATAGTCATGGTTTCCTGACTATGGACATTAGATGTCGTTGATAACGGGATCACATCATTAGGAGAATGATATGATGGACAAGACCCAATCCTAAGCATAGCACAAGATCGTGTAGTTCGTTTTGCTAGAGCTTTTCCAATGTCAAGTATCTTTTCCTTAGACCATGAGATCGTGTAACTCCCGGATACCGTAGGAGTGCTTTGGGTGTATCAAACATCACAACGCAACTGGGTGACTATAAAGGTGCACTACAGGTATCTCCGAAAGTGTCTGTTGTGTTGACACGGATCGAGACTGGGATTTGTCACTCCGTATGACGGAGAGGTATCTTTCGGCCCACTCAGTAATGCATCATCATAATGAGCTCAAAGTGACCAAGTGTCTGGTCAGGGGATCATGCATTATGGTACGAGTAAAGTGACTTGCCGGTAACGAGACTTAACGAGGTATTGGGATACCGACGATCGAGTCTCGGGCAAGTAACGTACCGATTGACAAAGGGAATTGTATACGGGGTTGATTGAATCCTCGACATCATGGTTCATCCGATGAGATCATCGAGGAGCATGTGGGATCCAACATGGGTATCCAGATCCCGCTGTTGGTTATTGACCGGAGAGTCATCTCGGTCATGTCTACATGTCTCCCGAACCCGTAGGGTCTACACACTTAAGGTTCGGTGACGCTAGGGTTGTATGAATATGAGTATGCAGAAAACCGAAAGTTGTTCAGAGTCCCGGGTGAGATCCCGGACATCACGAGGAGTTTCGGAATGGTCCGGAGGTAAAGAATTATATATAGGAAGTGCTGTTTCGGCCATCGGGAGAGTTTCAGGGGTCACCGGTATTGTACTGGGACCACCGGAAGGGTCCCGGGGTCCACCGGGTGGGGCCACCTATCCCAGAGGGCCCCCTGGGCTGAAGTGGGAGGGGAACCAGCCCCTGGTGGGCTGGTGCGCCGCCCTGGGCCCCCCTCTGCGCCTAGGGTTGGGAACCCTAGGGGAGGGGGCGCCTCCACTTGCCTTGGGGGGCACTCCACCCCCCTTGGCCGCCCCCCCTAGAAATACCATCTCTAGGGCCGGCGCCCCCCCTGGGGGCCTATATAAAGGAGGGGGGAGGGAGGGCAGCCGCACCCCTAAAGTCTTGGCGCCTCCCTCTCCCCTGCAACACCTCTCCCTCTCGCAGAAGCTCGGTGAAGCTCTGCCGGAACACTGCTGCATCCACCACCACGCCGTCGTGCTGCTGGATCTTCATCAACCTCTCCTTCCCCCTTGCTGGATCAAGAAGGAGGAGACGTCATCCGCTCCATACGTATATTGAACGCGGAGGTGCTGTCCTTTCGGCACTTGGTCATCGGTGATTTGGATCACGACGAGTACGACTCCCTCAACCCCGTTCTCTTGAATGCTTCCGCTCGCGATCTACAAAGGTATGTAGATGCACTCCTATCACTCATTGCTAGATGAACTCATAGATGGATCTTGGTGAAACCGTAGGAAATTTTTTATTTTCTGCAACGTTCCCCAACAGCGGCGTGGTCAATGTGGTCAACGACCGACTTCCATCAGAAGAGTACTGTACGTGGAGAGGCTGACAGCTGGGTCCACGACAGCCGCAAGGAAGTGCCTCCTTATTACGCGGAAAATAATTATTCCTCCACCTGACAGCAGGGACCCATCGGACGGGCCACAAGTATTTCGCGAAAAAACGTTTCCCCCTAACTGCTAGGACCCACAAGACGGGCCACCGTATTTCGGAAAAAAACGTCCCCCCCGCTGTCTGCTCGGACCCACCGGAAGTGCCTCCTTATTACGCACAAAAAAATCAATACCCCCTGCTAGCTGGGACCCACCTTGGTGGGAGGCTGACTTGTGGGCCTACTAAGTTGACTGGGACGGAGGCCTTTGTTAATTTTAGTCAATATATGAACGATTCTAGCTCCAATGACCGTACGATGTCCGTCCAACGGCCGTAGTGCTTCTTCAACCTCTGGTCTTCTTGCTCCAGCCGCCCAAAGCAGCACCGGTCGTGCCGCCTGCTCCTGCTGCCCGTGGCCGGCTGTGATGCCGCAGAGGCCTCACCGCCCCCTACTACTCCCACCGTTGGCCAGGCCATCCCTCTACGCACCCACACCCCCTGTTCTGCGGCGACGGCAGCCTCACACCATAGCCGAACGAGTGAACCCTCATACTCTACGTGTGGGCATCGACTGTCGCGTCTTCCTCGGCTCCGCGTCGTCCCCTTCCTAGGGCTTGCTGTCGTCCACCGCCTTGGTGCTCTCGGCGCGGCATAGTCAACGTGGTCAAGGAATGGCTTCCATCGGACATGGACTGTACGTGGAGAGGCTGACAGCTGGGTCCATGTCCGTAGCAAGGAAGTGCCTCCTTATTATGCGCAAAATAATTAGTCCTCCACCTGACAGCGGGGACCCACCGGATGGGCCACCGTATTTCACAAAAAAAACATTTCCCCCTGACTGCTGGGACCCACCAGCTACATCTTCGCACGCAAGGAAGTGCGTCCGAAAAAAATGATTCGCCCCCCTGACTGCTGGGACCCACCAGCTACATCATCGCACGCAAGGAAGTGCGTCCGAAAAAAATGATTCACCCCCCTGACTGCTGGGACCCACCAGCTACATCTTCGCACGCAAGGAAGTCCATCCAGGCAGAAAAAATGATTCACCCCCCTGACTGCTGGGACCCACCAGCTACATCTTTGCATGCAAGGAAGTGCGTCCAGGCAAAAACATTGATTCGCCCCCCTGACTGCTGGGACCCACCAGATACATTTTTGCACGCAAGGAAGTGCCTGACAGTCGTGACCCACCTGGTCGAAGCGTACGTAGTGTTGTCATTCTGGTCGCGAACGTGTACGTACATATATACTGGTCGATGTAAAGGCCCGCACATGTCGTAGTAGAGGCGCGCACGTGTCGTAGTAGAGGCGCGCACGTAGCATGTACACGTATGTACAACGGCCAGTGTGCAAGAAAGAAAATACAGCCACGTATGTGTACATACGGGCGGGGTCTCGAACGCCTACTCGCGCATACGTACGACCAGGGCTCGTGTACATGGCTGGGTCAGAACGGAGAAACATCGTCTGAGGGAGTCCCGGTTTATGGGGTATCCGGACAGCCGGACTATATACTTTGGTCAGACTGTTGGACTGTGAAGATACAAGACTCAAGACTTCGTCCCGTGTCCGGATGGGACTCTCCTTTGCGTGGAAGACAAGCTTAGCGATCCGGATGTTAGATCTCCTTCTTTGTAACTGACTCTGTGTAAACCCTAGCCCCTCCGGTGTCTATATAAACTGGAGGGTTTAGTCCGTAGGACAATAACAATCATAATCATCATAGGCTAGCTTCTAGGGTTTAGCCTCTATGATCTCGTGGTAGATCAACTCTTGTAATACTCATATCATCAAGATCAATCAAGCAGGAAGTAGGGTTTTACCTCCATCAAGAGGGCCCGAACCTGGGTAAAACATCATGTCCCTTACCTCCTGTTACCATTAGCCTTAGACACACAGATCGGGACCCCCTACCCGAGATCCGCCGGTTTTGACACCGACATTGGTGCTTTCATTGAGAGTTCCTCTGTGTCGTCGCTGCAAGGCTCGACGACTCCTCCAATCATTAACAACAACACGGTCCAGGGTGAGACTTTTCTCCCCAGACAGATCTTCGTGTTCGGCGGATTTGCACTGCGGGCCAATTCGCTTGGCCATCTGGAGCAGATCGACAGCTATGCCCCTGGCCATCAGGTCAGGTTCGGAAACTTAAACTACATGGCCGATATCCGCGGAGACTTGATCTTCGATGAATTTGGGCCTACGCCAGGAGCGCCGAACAGTCATGACGAGCACGGCTTAGACCTGCTGTCAGACAATACTCGGGATATCGCACCTGCAATAGCTCCGGACCTAAATCAGGGGCAGATCGCGTCCTCCGAGGACGGGTGGATGGACCCTGCTCCAGAAGCCGCACACTCATCGGCGGTAGAGCCGAACACAGACTCCACCCCCAAGGATGTGTGTGTCACCGGACCCCCGGACATGTGTCCGGCCGCAGGTTCTAGACCGCGCGCCCCCGAGCCCGCCGAATCCGGTTGGGCTCCGGTAATGGAGTTTACCGCTGCGGATATCTTCCAGCACTCGCCCTTTGGCGACATACTGAATTCATTAAAGTCTCTCTCTTTGTCAGGAGATTCTTGGCCGAATTATGTCCGGCTCGAGTGGTAAGCAGGCAGCGAAGAAATATGTTACCCACCCACCACCCACTTCATTGCCAGAGTCGACGATTTGAGTGACGTGCTTGACTTCGACTCTGAAGACATCGACAGTGTGGACGACGATGCAGGAGAAGAACAGGAACCACCGCCCATGGGGCGCTGGACCACCACCTCCTCGTATGATATATATATGGTGGACACTCCCAAAGAAACCAACGGCGATGAGGCAACGGAGGATAACCCCTCAAGGAAGAAATCAAAGCATGGGCATCATCGGCGCCGCTCCAAGCCCCGCCACAGCAATACCGACACAGGAGACGAAAACAATCCGGATGGTGCCAAAGATGAATACAATCCCGATCAGCATGCCTTCGAGCAGGCCGAACAGGAAGACGGGCAGGTTAGCCCAGACGAACAGGCGACGGACGGATACTCGAAGGAGGACAACTACATGCCCCCCTCCGGAGATGATGTGAGCCTCAGCGATAATGAATTCGGCGTGCCTGAGGATTCCGTAGAGCAGGTTCGCTTCCAGTGACAGCTTATGGCCACTACAAGAAGCCTGAAGAAGAAGAAACAACAGCTCCAAGCTGACCAAGATCTGCTCACAGACAGATGGACTAAGGTCCTGGCAGCCGAGGAATACAGACTCGACCGCCTCACCAAAGGATACCTAAAGCACAACTTGCTACCTCAACTTGAGAAGGCGGTCCTAAAACCCACACCCTGACGCCAATACACCACGGTCCGGAGCAACACGCAGGACATGCGAGGCAGCATCCATAAGCCTCGACGCAACAGACATAAGCATCACAAAAATAATGACGACACCCAAGACAAGACAGTTGGTGCCGGATTCCGCGGCCCCAGTCCGGTCAGTGGAAGGAGGACAGCTCAGGCCCATCCAGCCCGGTCAGCATACTCGACCAACCATGTCAAATTCATGGTACCCCTAGAATGGCGGCCAATCATACCAATAGAGAATGTCGGATCTTCAAAACAAAAAGGTCGGTCGTGCACCAGAATCAATGAAAAGAGGTCTCAAACAACGAGGAGCCCAGACCACCAAACATTGCGAGGTAAAAGGAAAATCCTCCGCAAACCAACAAGGGAACAAATGCACTCCTCGGGAGGCCGACTCAACAATACAAGTCACCCCACGGCACCAAAATACGGCCGATCATCTCCAATCACACAGACCGTCCAGCCAATCTCAACCATGGCAATTCAATTAAACTTACCATCGACCCAACAGTTGGTGGGTTCCACCTCATGGAGCTCCCATGGGCATAAACAGCAGCTCAAACTTGCTGCGCCTAGACACAGTTCACCAGATAGGTATTGATCGCTCGAGGATCAAACCCACTAAAAACATCTTCTCAAAGATGTCGTTCGAGGTGTAAAGGCCAAGTCTTATAGGCCCACCACCCTGTAGGTTGCCTTCGGATCGCCAAACAAACACCATGCCAAAGAGTAAGCCTTCGGCATTGGCCCCCTATACAGTAACTACTATATACTACTGGGACGAACCGCGTTGGCTCGACTCAACGTGGTACCATATCATGCCAAACCCACGTGACATGGTCTCAATTATGGGCAAGGCCGAACTCCACCCCGAGATTGTAAATTATACCGCCGTCGAGATAGCGAGTTGTGCCCGTTTATCAAACTTCAAATCGACAGCCAACCCCCCGGACACCAACAGAGGAGTCCAAGCTACTTTACGGCATGATAGCCCGGCTCGACCAGGCTCCGATCAGGCACCCGTGGTTCAACCACCATATGACATGCAACTGCCTCTAAGCATTTTTCTTTACAGGCTCACTTTTGTGCAGAACAGGACTGGCGACATGGAATCAGCTCGGACGCACAAGGCGGGAACACATAAGTATCCCCCAAGGAGACAGTCCAGATACACTTCGGATCCGCACACAGCCTCCTCCCGTCCAGCCACGACAGGTTCCGCTAGCATACCTCTTTTCATAATCATAAACCTTACTCATACGCATAGACGTGTCACTCCACTACAACATGTAAACTTAAATAACACTTACCGGCCATTGTTCCTCATTGACGCTTTTTTGTCATAACAGCACCCGCACATAGTGTCACGCCCCATTATGCCAGGGGCTTCATTGTACACATAATATGGCAACAAAGTCCGGCCACCTTCTCGGTCACTCGACACCCCGAACTTATAGCACTATATGCATCAGCTCTGAATCATGTCCTGGGTCATTAGTTGGGTTTGCCCGACTCCCATGTTTTGGTACCTTATGTTCTGCTCCATCGGCTAAGGTAGCGCTGGGAGAACTACTGCGATTGTGTCCCGGTTCTTCCGGACGAGCACCTCAGTAGAGAAAGCCGAAAAGTGGCTGTCATGATACGGCGAGAGCTAGTCAGCTGTTCGAGAGGTTGTAAAATCTTTAAGGATTTATTCCGCATAATTCCATAACAAATGCAGAGTGCGATGGATCGGTCTTCCGATCAGGCGCTGTTAGAGCCCCTCGTACGGCTTCCGAACACCAGGGGTTGCGCCTACCATACTCGAATTCCTATGGCTAAGTGAGAGTGATAAAGCCCTATAGTCTGATTTCCTGGTTCGCGGTGATGAACACCTCCTTCAAGGACCCAAAAATGGGATAAAGATTGTTCAGGTACGTCCCGAACACCCCCGTACTTCCTACGTGGGGGCAGAAGCCGACGACTGGCCAACTCTCAAGATTTATATATACTAAACGGCCGCACAGGAAGGAAAAACTTTCATATAACAGGCAATAAATAACAATAGTGCCAGTATCCTGCATTACAAAGGGTAGCATGACTGCCTTCGGGGAAATATAGTGTCTTTGGTACACTGTTCCGCCACAAGGCGGGCTCCTTTAAGGACACCATCATAATATAATTCGGGCTTGCGATGCTTCTTACCCTCTGGTGGTCCCTCAGTCATCAGCTTTTTAGCATCAAACTTCCCCCATTGCACCTTTGCACGAGCAAATGCCATGCCGGCACCTTCTATACAGATCGACCGCTTAATGACTTCGAGCTGAGGGCAAGCACCAACAATCCGCTTCACGAGTCTGAAGTAACTGCTTGGAATTGGCTCAGCGGGCCACAGCCGAACAACTAAGTCCTTCATGGCTAGTTCGGCCGCCTGGTGCAGTTCGATCAACTGCTTCAGCTGATCGACAAAGGGCACCGGATAATTCGGTGATAAATACTGCGACCAGAAATGCTTCTCCGCAGACTTCTTCTCTTCAGCCCGGTAGAATTGGGCAGCATCAGATATGCTACGTGGCAGGTCCGCAAACGCTCCTGGAGAAACAAGAGTTCAGTTCGTCACTTAGAGTTTCTCCTATTACTATATAAAAATCGCTTTGAGTAAAAAATCCTTACCAGCCACAATCCTCCTTGCCTCCTGAATGTCCTTCAGAGCACCTCGGGCTTCCTCCTAAGCAACATTTGTGGCTTCATGAGCTTGGGCGAGTTCGAATTCTTTCCTTGCTAGACTCTGCTCCAAGGTCTCGCTTTTCTTCACGGCCTCCTGGAGCTCTCGCTCACCTTCAAGGACCCTGGCCTCGTGCTTCTCACGAAGAGCCTGCTCCGCGGCATCCTTCTTGTTAGCTTCGGCCACAGCCTTCATCAGTGCCTCAATTTCGGCATTTGCTCCTGGAGCACACAATACAAGTATTTTCATCAGGCACAACTAGTCAGTTGTGCTTAACTCATCAAAAGGTTTCGATATACCTTTCTTGTCCTCCAACTGCTTCTTGACTCGGCCAAGTTCTTCTTCGGCCCGTTCCAGACTCTGCTTTAGTCCAGACACCTCCGCATTACGAGAGGCGGTCGTCGCTACAGACGTATGTTTTCAAACAAAGAGACATATGTCATCAACCGAGTCTCCTGAGAAGCAGAAATTTGATCCCCTGTCCAGTTCTCTCTTTCTCTCATCGGATAGTGCATCAAGGGCTACCGGTCATACTATGACAATCTTCAAAGTTTCTAAAAACATACCTCAAAGCCTTTTATAAGGCTAAGGCAGGATTCATTCAGTCCGCTCTCAGCGGACTGAATCTTTTCAATCACTGCACCCATGAGGGCGCGGTGTTCACCGATGATGGACGCATTCTTTAGCGCCGTCGATAGGCCGCCCTGCAGCTCTGCTTGGACAGAGGTTGCTGGCGGAGCGGGCTTGCCTCCCTCCGTCAAGGGGGGCTGCCCGCCCGATCCTGGAGCTTTAAAGGTCTCCAGGACCGTGTCCGGCCACAGGCCAAATCTAAGATCGCCCCTGCCATCGACGTTTATGGGAACCGTTGCTCCCGTGTATCCGGCCCCAAAGGTGTGCCCTCCCTGGTCTGGACCCTGCTGGGACGACACCTCGGTGTCACGACCAGGCTTCGGGGAAGGGGCCTCCAGAGGCGTCTCACTCTCCAGGGCATCGGAGCTTAGCGAATCCTCCGAGGAGGGCTGTTCGGCACGAGACCTCGCCGGGCTGCACGAAGTAGGCCGCAAGTTAAAATATTGCACCTTAGTAATCCTGGGCGCCTAGGTGTATTCGGATTTCGTGTACTCATGATTTTACCAGGGGCTGGGCCCTGGGATCCCACTCCGGGCTGCTATTGGCAGCCGTGGTGGACGCCTCTGGGAGGGAATTTTTCCCCTCTTCAGCGATTCGGCCTCCAAGGATGACGAGGCCGTCCTTTTCTTTCCTCCCCCCGTGGAGGACTCACCTTCTTCCTCCTCCTCTTCGTCTTCGGAGGAAGGATGGGCGCTGGAGTCCTCAGATTTTGTGTCCAAAGCACCGCGATGACGGAGGCCGCTCCGGGTCTCCTTGGCCTTCTTGGAGGCCTCGTTCTTCGGCGCCTTGTAAGGCGCTGGGACCAGCATCTTCGTTAGAAGAGGTCCTGCCGGTTCCTCCGGCAGCGGGGCCGGACAGTGTATCCGCCCCACCTTCTTCGTCCATTCCTAGGATGATCATAGAAATTATGATAAAGCTTGCGATAACTTACCGGACTTGCGGAGCGGGACAATTGATACCTGCGGTCCTCGGCGGAACCCGGCCACGGTTTACCGGACTTGAAGAGCACCTTCCAGATGTCCTTGTGTGAGGAGCTGTAGAGCTCCCGTAGGGTCTGGTGCTCGGCCGGGTCGTATTCCCACAAATTGGAGGCTCGGTGCTGGCAAGGGAGAACTAGGCAAACTAACATCACCTGGACTACATTGACAAGTTTGACATCCTTGTCTACCACGCTCTGGACGCGTGTTTGGAGCACCGATACCTCATCAAATGAGGACCAGTTCAGGCCCTTCTTGGGCCAGGACGTGAGCCATAGGGGGGCTCCGGATCTGAATTCAAGAGTAGCGGCCCACTTTTTACCGCGCGGCTCGGTGATATAGAACCACTGCTGCTACCACCCCTTGATGGAATCATTAAAGGTGCCCATCGGTCATGTGACCTTGGGCATCTTGCTTACAATGGCGCCGCCGCACTCAGCGTGCTTGCCGTTGACCACCTTGGGCTTCACATTGAAGATCTTCAGCCATAAGCCGAAGTGGGGCGAAATACGGAGAAAGGCCTCACACACGACGATAAACGTCGAGATGTTAAGGAAAGAATTAGGGGACAGATCATGAAAATCAATGTCGTAATAATACATGGTGCCGCGAACAAATGGGTGGAGGGGAAACCCAACCCTGCGGACAAAATGAGGAAGAAACATGACCCTCTCGTGGGGCTCCGGATTGGGAACGATCTGTCCCGCCGCCGGAAGACGGTGGCCGATTTTCTTGGCCAGGTACCCGGCCTCTCGAAGCTTTTTGATATCCTTCTCCCGGACGGTAGAGGCCATCCATTTGCCTCCTGCTCTGGATCTGGACATCTTTGGAGATCCTCTTTTCGGTGGAGGAGATGAGTGCTTGGGTGCTAGGGCTCCAGCGAAGGGGAATGGACGAGCGGAAGGGAAGGGCGTGGGTAAAGAAGAAGAGGCCTTATCTCTTTATAGAGGCAATAAAAACTTTTGTGCCTCCCCACTTGCCTGGTGGAACCCGCTCATTCCCCACTCGCCATGATTGGCGGTGCGTTTGGGCTATCCGTGCCCGTATTGAGGAAAGCCCCGTGATAAGGGGAACACGATCTTTGCTTCGACAAGACGCGCCCGGGAAACCGCCTCGCAATATGTGCGGTGGCCGGCTATGGGAAAACAGTTCGATAATGACTCGACCATGATCCGGACACGATTTAAGTGTTCGAGACTTACTATGGAGTATTCGGAGATGGAACCCACCTTGCAATGCCGACGACAATCTGCGCACCGACTCATCGTCATTGAAGCCTGGTTCAGAGACTACTGAGGGAGTCCCGAATTAGGGGGTATCCGGACAGCCAGACTATATACTTTGGTCATACTGTTGGACCGTGAAGATACAAGACTCAAGACTTCCTCCCGTGTCCGGATGGGACTCTCCTTTGCGTGGAAGACAAGCTTGGCGATCCGGATGTTAGATCTCCTTCTTTGTAACCGACTCTGTGTAAACCCTAGCCCCCTCCGGTGTCTATATAAACCGGAGGGTTTAGTCCGTAGGACAACAACAATCATAATCATCATAGGCTAGCTTCTAGGGTTTAGCCTCTATGATCTCGTGGTATATCAACTCTTGTAATGCTCATATCATCAAGATCAATCAAGCAGGAAGTAGGGTTTTACCTCCATCAAGAGGGCCCGAACCTAGGTAAAACATCGTGTCCCTTGCCTCCTGTTACCATTAGCCTTAGACGCACAGATCGGGACCCCCTACCCGAGATCCACCGGTTTTGACACTGACAGCGTCATTGTCGTGTTCATGGGGAGCCAACCGGCTGGGTTGGAACGGAATGCATGGTCGTGCTCATCCGGAGGGCTTGGACGGAACAGGCGATGGAAACAAGGCCTGGCGTACCGCACAACGGAGGAAACGGACCTCCTACATTCGGAACGGGGTCCTATTGATCGGGAGGGGTCTAGCGTACCACAAAATGGAGGAAACGGACCTCCTATGGTCGAAACAGGGGTCCTGTTGATCGGGAGGGGTGTGGCGTACCGCAAAATGGAGGAAACAGACCTCCTATGGTCGAAACGGGGGTCCTGCTGATCGGGAGGGGTGTGGCGTACCGCAAAACGGAGGAAACGGACTTGTGTTGGAGCGCTATGGTCGAAATGGGGGTCCTGTTCATCGGGAGGGGTGTGGCGTACCGCAAAACGGTACTCCACGGGATACTGTTCATCTCCACCGTCGACCTCCTCCAGCCTCCACGGGCTACCGTCGACCTCCTCCAACCTCCACGAGCTCCTGTTCATCCAGCCTCCACCGCGCGCTACTCCACCGGCTACTATTCAACCACCCCTCCACGGGCACCCCTCCACCGTCTACTGTTCATCCAGCCTCCACCGCGCGCTACTCCATAGGCTACTATTCAACCACCCCTCCACGGGCACCCCTCCACCGTCTACTGTTCATCCAGCCCTCCACACCACGGGGTCCTGTTCAACCACCCCTCCA
>NC_041393.1:30895555-30914672 GCF_002162155.2 Triticum dicoccoides
TCATCCAATCAATCGGCTTCAGTTAGCAACAATAGCGAAGCGATCGGGTTCAGTTAACAGCCATTGATCGATCACTCGGGTTCAGTAGCGCGTAGCCTGCAGTGCAATCGCTCGGGTTCAGTTAGAGCCCAACGCCTCGCTCGGGTTTAGTTAGAGCCAATGCCTTGCACACACGAGCATACGTGTACAAGAGAAACGCGCATCGCTCGGCCCCTGACCTCCCACCGTAACCAGAAACTCCCCAAATTTTCCTCGCCCTCGCTTCTACCACGGTTTTTTTCGTCATGGACGGCCCAAAGAATGTCATGCAACTGCATCTCCGGCCCGCCCAGGACGAAAAGCCCATTTTCTATCATGATTTCTTGTCATAGAAGTAGGAGCCCACCACATCTATGATGATACCGGGTTTTGTCACAATTATCGTCATAGAAGTGTCATATGTATGACAGAAAAAAAATTCGTTCGGCCCAAAATGTCACGGATGTGTCTTTTTTTGTAGTGGGAGCTACCATCATGGCGCGCTCCAGCTCCCGCGTCCGCTCCACCTCGACCTGGGTGAAGGCCTCAATCCGGTCCGTCCGCCTGCACAGACGGCGGCTGACGGCTTCCATCGCCGCCTCCTCCTGGGTCTGGGGCCCGAAGACTACGCCGGCCCCGCCCCGTGCTGGTAGCGACCGGCGGGCCGACATTCCCCTCGCCTGGGCACCAGGGCATGTTCTCTGTCGGCTGCTCCTCCCGCGGCCGGCGTCTCCTCCGATGCCCTCTCCAGCGCTGCCAGAGGCTCGGCAGCCGGGATGTCCTGTGGCGCCACCATCGGCTCGACAGCCGGGGTGGCCTGCGGCGCCACCACCAGCGGCGCCTCGCTCGCTGATGCCCGGGGTGTCCCCTATGGCGCCTCCTCCAAGACAGCATTGCCGCCGCATTCGTCGACCCCCTCCCGCTCAACCGTGTCGGTCCGCGGCGGGGTATCATCCTCAACGACCATGACCTCCCGGTCGAGGTCCACCACCTCCGCACTGCCTCCTTGGCTGCTCCCCCTCACCAACGACGGCTCGAAGACCATCGCTGCCACCATCGTCCCCTTCGGCAAGTTCGGCCACACCAGCTCCTCGCCGGCTCGCACCCATGTTGCTGCGGCGTTGGTCCAAGCCTGGACCGATGCCGCCTCCAGTTGCGCCTCGACCCTGTTCCGGTCCCGCCAGGACAAGCCTTCGGTGTCGGCTAGGTCCAGGCCAAGATCCGGATCCGCCGGCTCCTCCTCCTCGTCTCGGTCGATGGCACCGGACCGGCTCCTCCAGAACGCGGCACCCTCGGTGGATGTGGCGTCTGTCGCCGCCCTCGACAGCGTGATCGGCGACCTGACGTCCAAGACGAAGTAAAACAACAAGCAGGCCGCTCGGCCACTCAGATGCAAGTAAGAGAAGAACTTACCCCGACAACACCAGAAGGGCAGGCCTCGCCGGCCTCTCCTGTGCAGCGCCGCGCCTCTTCTTGGCGGCCGGCCTCGCACCCCCGGCCGGGTCCGCCGCGTGCTTCACGGCCGGGGACCGCGGCACAATGTTGTCCTTCCCGTGCGGCCGACTCGCCGCCGGTGCCCCCCGCGACGACCTGGCATCGCCCGCGCCTCCTCCTCCTCCACCCAACACCACTGCATCAACGGCCCATGTCAGCATCGCCGGTGCCACGTCGCGCCCGGCAAATCAAGGAATATGGAAAACAATACTCACATGCGTGGCACCCTGCGCCGTGGCCGCCTCCTCCCCTCCGCCGTGGGCCATGGCCTCCTCCAACGCGGCCCGCACCACCTGCGATGACGCCCGGGCATAAGGATGCCGGATGGCATTCAGAAGCACCTCCCGCATCGCATCGGGATGGATAAGAAGATGCGCAGCAGCAAAATACTGAGACCAGGGACTCACCATGGGCGTCGGATTCGCGTGGCTGTACGGCGGCTTGCCGAACTTCCAGTCATCCCGCAGCGCGGCCTCGGAGATGTCCTTGACCCGGGGCGCAATCTAGTCCGCCCCTAGGCGCATGACCGACATGCGGTTGGGGTCCTGAAGACCGGTCATCTGACCGATGAGGCAGTTGCGTCGCTGGAGTGGCAGAACCCGGCACATAATGAAGGCGGCGATGAGGTCGGTGCCACTGAGCCCCTCCCACGCCTTCATCTCCGACACCCGCTCGCAGAGGTTGAGTATCTCCTGCGGCGGGTGCCTGGGGTAATAGCCCTAGTTCTACTTCGCCCGCTGCGGCGCGTTGACGAAGGGAGGCAAGTTGATGTGATCTCCGCCAAGGTTGCTGGGACATAGAAGAAAGAATTCTGCCATTTCTTGGCAGAATCCTCCAGCGGCATATTGGGGCAATCAGCGCCCAATCGCTTCGAGATGACGGTGGCCCTACAGTCAGAGAACTTCCTGGCCTTCGGCCCCTGGTGCTTCAAGGACAAGAAGCGCACCTAGAGGTCGGTCGAAGGTTCGACCCCCAGGTACCCCTCGCAGAGGGTGACGAAGCCCAAGAGTTGCACGATGGTGTCGGCGCCAAGATGATGGGGCTGGAGCCCGAAGAACTCCAGGAAGTCGCGGAAGAAAGCACCCGCGGGAAGGCTAAACCCATGCTTAAAGTGCGGGAAGAGTACTACACGCTCCATGCCCTCGGGCAGCGGTTCTCGCTCTCCCTGCGGCAGGCGCACAACAACCTCCGTCTCCCCCGACAAGCGCCTGGTGGTGCGGAGGTAGGCAATGTTGTCAGGGGTGAAGGTCGAGCCCATCCATGATCCCGATGGTAGCGCCATCAACGGAGATGAAAGAGAAAGTGGGAAGATGAACGGCAATGGGGCTCTGCTTGAAACGGCGGGCATCGCAGCGTGGCGGTCGCAAGGAGCAGATGGAGGACGAAGAGGCAGGGGAGCGCGAGTGAGAATGATGTCTGCCACCCCCTCGCCCCAATTTATAAGCCCCGGTTCGAAACATGGGGGAGTGGGATCGTTTGTGCTTGCCCTCCCCACTTCCCCGCAATAAGTGTGCACGTACACGTGCAATAACTGCATAGGGAAGGGCAACCGACTTGCGGACATTGCAATAAATCCACACACGTGGGCCAAGGGCATGCGGCGGTGGGCCTCAACACGTCGCCCGGTCCCGTCACGCGTGTGGCCTGTCAGGCCCCTCCGGCTTACAGGCGCCACATGGCACCCGCGCAAAGCCCAAGGGATTGCCTCAAGATTCGACGGACCCTTCGGTTTCCCGCCGCTACCGGGATGCCGCGTTCCGATTTTTGGAAATCGGCACACAATGGGTGTTGCCAGACCCGGCGGTCACAAGATTCACCTCCTCAGGTGGGGGAAACTACGAAGGCCCTCCCATCCGAAGACGACGGACCTTCACAGCTTCGGGGACTACTGTCGGGGGGATGAACCCCGGGAAGGCAACAGAACCCGAATCCTTTTCAAAAACAACAGGGCCAGCATCTCCCCTCAAGTCGGCCCATGCTATGCCGGGTCGCTCAAACCCGGCCAAGCCCATCGACCCGGCCGAACTCCCCGACCCGGCCAAGATCCTCGACTCGGCCCCAACAACCAGCTCAAGGCAGACGAACCCGGCACACAAAGACTTCCCCAACAAGCCAGCTCCACCCTTGGCGTGTTCCTCAACCCAGCCACGGGTCAGCTACCATCCCATCTAGGACATACGATGGGACGAGTCTCCATCTATCGATGACCGAGGCAACAATGCCCCGCCCATGCCTCTGGTCAGCCGGAGCGTGGCAACAATGCCCCTCACCTGCCTGCTGACCAGGGCCGGCGTGGCAATAGTACCCCCGTCGTCACTGCTGATGCCAGCAAGCGGCGACTTGACGGAGCACCACTGTACCCGACTCGACTCGGCCACTCCCTGACGATCGACAAGACGGCGAACAGTGCCCCTAGGCAAGTGGGGCCCGCACCTAGCGGAACCTGGCGAACCACAGGCACCCGGCGGGTCCCAGCTCCGGGTTCTGAGATGCTAACAACCCGGCCCTACGGCCTTGGAACATTACCATTGTACCCCTCGGGGTTGGCCTATAAAACCCCCCAGGAGCCCTCATGCATACATGCAAGCACATAGTAACTTAGCCAACCGATCAGTAGAACACAGATATAGGGAGAAGGAGTAGCCTAAGCCCTGGCCACCCTTCCTTCTTCCTCTATACAACACTAGGAGCAACTTTGTACTATCACGCATCAACCACACTCGGCAGGACTACGGGTATTATCTCTCTAGAGAGCCCCGAACCTGGGTGTGTCCTGCGTCTCGCGCTCGCTCATGCCAACCTCGCCTCTGGAGCCCACCAGTGCCCTCGAGCCTCCTCCATTCTTTAGCCGTCCCAAGGCATCTGCCGTGCGCCCACCACGACAAAGGGGGGATGGCGGTGGGAGGAGGGCTTGGCCGGAGGAGGAGGGTCACGGCCGAAGGAGGGAGGAGGGCGAGGGCACGGTCGGAGGAGAAGGGAGGAGGGCGCGACAGGAGGAGGAGGAGGAGGGAGGAGGGCGGTGGAAGGAGGAGGGAGGAGGGGCGCCGCATACTGAGGAAGAAGGAGCGAGGATAGCGGCGCGGGGGAGGGCCGAACGTCCACGGTAGCGGAACGACGTGCATGGGAGAGTGAGAGTGGGAGTGGGGGGAGAGAGAGGGGCAGTCGATGGAGAAGTTAGGATGGTTTTAGGAGTAGCGCGCTTTAGGATAATGCACTACTGCTAAACTCCATAGCAGTAGCGCCTTTTACTCCTGACGCGCTACTGCTATGCCTATAGCGGTAGCGCCTTCTACGAAAACGCGCTACACCTAAGGCTAAGAATATAAAAATAAACATCAAAAATACATTGGTCATCAATGATCTTTTTGTGTACAATCTGAATTGTCAATATGAGTCCTCTGGTTTAGGAACCGGCGAAGACTCATATTGCGGCCACAAATCCAATACATAGAATTCAGTGAAGACCAAGTGGTTGTGATAGTTTGAGAAGTAACATATTTAAGGTGGTAAACACCCTGTTTGTGGAGCGAGGTGGGACTAAACTTAGTTGCAAGGAGTGGACTAAATGTAGCAGTAGTGAGCGTTGTCGAAAAGCACTACTGCTAAGTTTAATAGCAGTAGCGCGTTCAAGAAACATGCGCTACTGCTATACCTAGTTTGGCGGCAAGGTCGTGGCAATTGTAGTAGTAGCAATGTTTCCTCCTGACACGCTACTGCTATGTGGATATCAGTAGCGCAATTTGTTGTCACGCGCTACTGCTAAGTAGCAGTAACGCCTTATTTTAAACCGCGCTGCTGGTAAGATTCTGTGTATAAGGTTTTGCCTAGTAGTGGTCCCTTATCTCAGTTGTGTATCCGGTTCGCAATACCCTTTACTTGGCATCATTTAATTGTACCTTCGGTTGTTTTATCTGATTCTAAGGGCCCATGACAATTTCAGATTTGATCTCTAAGGGCCCATGTAGGTGGCATGACAAGGTGGTGGGAAGTTTAGTCCCACCATGCTAGTGGAAGGAAAGTTGGAGTGGTTTATAAGGGTGGCTCTTCTACATGCTATTGGAGCTTGAGAAGAGAAGAGGCCCTCGTGCACTCCTCCTCCTCCGCTCGCCTCGCCACGCCACGCCACGCCTCGTCACGACGCGCCGCGGGTTGCGGGATTGAGCCGAGCCGAGCTCACTCCTATGCGCTTCTTTTTGCCGATCAGGAACGGAGAGTCTTTGACAGGTAGGGCCACGATCTGAGACGTCGGATCGTGGGCTACCGACTTGGACGTGGGTCAGCCCATGTCTCTCCACGCGCGGCCGCACATATATATGTGGGGCGCTGCCAACCCTAGCCGCCGCGAAACAGAATGCATCTCCACCTCCACGCCCACATTGTTCCTCTGCTGCTGCTGCCGCCGGCGACTCCATCCCGTTCACCGCGTACACGGTTGACGGGAGAGCAGGTCTCCGAAGCTCCGTCTCTCTGGTTCCTGTACGGGAGAGAGGCGAATAGGTTTTTGGGAAGCGACTACGCGACTGCTCGCCTCCGATCCACTACTTCCTCTACGTCTGCGCCGTCTCCGTCATCACCATGTCCAGCGACGCCGAACGCGCCGCCGCCTAGAAGACCAAGGCCGACAAGAAGGCCGCCGAGGATGCTTCTGCTGCTGCTGTTACTGTGGCAGCGGCTTCTGCATGGACTACTGGAGGGTATACCGCGTTTATCCCTCTCCTGATAATTTCTGTATTAGCAGTACTAGCATCATGTGTAGATTTGTCTACTATTTGCATAGTACGTGCTTGTTTAGATTAGTACCTGTATGTTCCTAGTTCTGTCAATGCCATGCTCGTTGTCTACTTATGGATTAAATTAGTCGAAAAATTGCCTATTTTCTCAGCAATCCAAAAACCTATTATGTGTAGGAATTTTTCGGCAAGTGGCTTTGCCGCAGCACTGAAACCGGATAAGTTTACCGGTACGTATTTTAAGCGTTGGCTGACAAAGACCACTTTATGGCTCACGGCTATGAACAAGTTCTGGGTCACCGGTGTGTCCACGGGAACGATTGCTCCTGAACAGGAGAAGGCGTTCAGGGAGGCAACCACTGTGTTTCTCGGAGCAGTTCTTAGCGTGATCGGAGATAAACTGGTCGACGCATATTTACATGTGCATGTCGCCAAGGACTTGTGGGAGGCACTCAAATCTAAGTTCGGGGCCGCCGATGCAGGGAGCGAGATGTATATTATAGAGCAGTTCCACGATTACAAGATGGTTGAGAACCATCCTGTACTAGAGCAGGCTCATGAGATAATATGCATTGTTAAGGAGCTTGAGCTTCTGAAGTGCGAGTTACCGGGCAAGTTTGTCGCGGGCTGCATAGTCGCTAAGCTCCCCATTTCCTGGAGGAACTTTGCCGCCACTCTGAAACATCAGAGGCGTGAATTCTCTGTGGAGGATGTCATTGGCCATCTGAGTGTTGAGCACAATTCGAGGGCAAAGGACTCGCACGGAAAAGGGGCCGAAGGGACTTCTGTTGCCAACATGGTGAACCAGAGGAACTTCAACTCCCACAAGTTCAAGGGAAAGAATGGTGTCCAACAGAATACCGACTTCAAGAAGAAGGGTAAGAAGACCTTCAAGAAGAACAAGAAGGATGAGGGCTGCTTTACTTGTGGTTCGGCTGAACATTGGGCCAACAAGTGCCCAAACAAGTTTAAGAAGTCAAGACAGGACTCCAAGTCTGTCAACATGATTGTGGGCAACAATGAGAATGGTGCATCTGGGTACGGTAATTTATTTACTGTTTTTTCAGTGTTTTAGCCTACTGATTGGTGGGTGGATACAGGTGCAGGTGTTCATGTGTGTGCTGACATTTCATTGTTCTCTTCTTACTAGGTCACAGGCCACGGGTCCGTATTTGATGGGGAATGGTGCGAGTGCTTCTGTTCATGGTGTTGGCACGGTCGATCTGAAGTTTACTTTGGGAAGGATCGTGCAGCTGAAGAACGTGCAACATGTCCCCGCCATCAAGAAGAACCTCGTTAGTGGCTCCCTTCTATGTAGAGAAGGGTTTAAGTTGGTATTCGAGTCTAATAAATTAGTTGTTACTAAGTATGGACTATTTGTTGGAAAAGGTTATGAGAGCGGAGGGATGTTCCACCTTTCCCTCGTAGATTTCTGTAATAAAGTCGTGAACCATATTCATTCGAGTGTTAATGAATCTGAGGTTTGGCATTCACGTCTTTGTCACATAAGTTTCGGTGTTATGACGCGGCTAGCTAAGTTGGATTTAATCCCGAGTTTCACTTTAGCCAAAGGTTCTAAGTGCCTGTCATGTGTGCAAGCTAAGCAACCTCGCCAGCCTCACAACGCTGCGGAGGAGAGGCACTTGGCACCATTAGAACTCATACACTCTGATCTTTGTGAGATGAACGGTGTATTGACTAAAGGTGGAAAGAAATACTTCATGACATTGATAGATGATTCCACTAGATATTGCTATGTGTATTTGTTAAATACTAAAGATGAGGCTCTACACTACTTTAAAATCTATAAGGCAGAAGTTGAGAATCAACTTGAAAAGAAAATTAAACGATTCCGTTCAGATCGTGGTGGAGAGTACTTCTCGAGTGAGTTTGATTCCTTCTGTGCGGAACACGGCATTATTCATGAGAGGACGCCTCCCTATTCATCCCAGTCAAACGGGGTTGCCGAGCGGAAACACCATACTCTAACTGATCTGGTTAATGCCATGTTAGATACGTCGGGTTTATCCAAGGCATGGTGGGGGAGGCTATATTGACGGTATGCCATGTCCTGAATAAAGTTCCGATAAAGGATAATGAGATCATTCCCTATGAGAGATGGGAAAAGAGAAGGACAACACTCTCGTACTTGCGTACTTGGGGCTGTTTGGCGAAAGTCAACGTGTTGATCCCCAAAAAGCTTAATCTTGGACCCAAGACTGTGGACTGCGTTAATTTGGGCTACGCTAAGAACAGCATTGGCTTTAGATTTCTAGTAGTGAAATCTGAGTTACTTGACCAGAAGGTCGGTACAATCATAGAGTCTAAGGATGCTACATTCTTTGAGGATATTTTTCCTATGAGAGATATGCAAAGCACTTCTAGACAGGAATCTGAGGAGACTCCTGAGCCTGCCATTCCTATGGAATATTATGAACGAACACATGATGAAAATCCTGAGGAGGATGACGAGGAAACCCTTGGTAGGGGCAAGAGACAAAGGACTGCAAAGACCTTTGGTGATGATTTCTTCGTGTACCTCGTGGATGATACTCCCACTTCTATCTCAGAAGCGTATGCCTCTCCAGAAGCTGACTACTGGAAGGATGCGGTCCGTAGCGAGATGGATTCCATCATGGCTAACGAGACATGGGAGATCACTGAGCGTCCCTATGGTTGCAAACCATTGGGATGTAAGTGGGTGTTCAAGAAAAAGCTTAGGCCCGATGGTACGATTGAAAAGTACAAGGCCAGGCTTGTGGCCAAAGGCTATGACCAGAAAGAAGAGGAAGATTTCTTCGATACTTATTCACCTATGGCTAGACTGACCACCATTCGAGTATTACTCTTGTTGGCGGCCTCACATGGTCTTCTCGTCCATCAAATGGATGTTAAGACGGCTTTTCTGAATGGAGAGCTAAATGAGGAAATCTACATGCAACTGCCAAATGGCTTTGTGATAGATGGTCAGGAAAGGAAGGTGTGTAAGTTGCTGAAATCTTTATATGGCCTGAAGCAAGCACCTAAGCAATGTCATGATAAGGTCAATACAACTCTGACATCTGTTGGTTTCGTTGTTAATGAGGCTGACAAATGTGTATACTATCGCCATGGTGGGGGCGAAGGAGTTATACTGTGCTTGTATGTTGATGACATACTGATATTCGGAACAAACCTCAAAGTCATTGAGGAGGTCAAATCGTTTCTGTCTCAGAACTTTGAGATGAAGGACCTTGGTGTGGCTGATGTTATCTTGAACATCAAGCTACTGAGAGATAATGAGGGTGGGATCACACTTCTGCAATCCCATTATGTTGAGAAGGTGTTGAGTCATTTTGGATATTCGGACTGCACACCATCTCAAACACCATATGATCCTAGCGTGTTGATTCAAACGTCCAAAGGCATGGCTAAAGATCAATTGAGATACTCTCAAATCATTGGTTCACTGATGTACCTAGCGAGCGCAACGAGGCCTGACATCGCGTTTGCTGTGAGAAAACTGAGCCGGTTTGTTTCTAAACCGGGTGATGTACATTGGCATGCTGTTGAAAGAGTTATGCGCTATCTGAAAGGTACTATGAACTATGGACTTCACTATATCGGAGACCCGTCGGTACTTGAAGGGTATAGTGATGCGAATTGGATCTCTGATGCTGATGAGATGAAGGCCACAACTAGGTATATGTTTACTCTTGGAGGTGGCGCTGTTTCCTGGAAGTCTTGCAAGCAAACGATCTTAACGAGATCGACAATGGAAGCAGAATTAACAGCATTAGACACTTCTGGTGTTGAAGCAGGATGGCTTCGAGATCTTTTGATGGACTTGCCACTGGTTGATAAACCGGTTCCGGCTATCCTTATGAACTGTGATAATCAGACTGTCATCACCAAGGTGAAGAGTTCAAAGGACAACATGAAGTCCAACAAACACATAAGAATGAGATTAAAAGTTTTCAGAAAATTAAGAAACTCCGGAGTGATAGCGCTGGACTATGTCCATACGGCTAAGAATCTGGCAGATCCCTTTACGAAAGGGCTATCACGTGTAGTGATAGATAGTGCATCGAGGGAGATGGGTATGAGACCCACATGAGTTGCCATGGTGGTAACCCAACCTATGTGATCGGAGATCCCGTGAAGTAGGACCTGGGAAAACAAGCCAGTGGTGAACTGAGGAGAGTAACTTTACTAACCCACTCCGTTGGAGATGCAATACTCTCGGAAACTGTATGGAAGGATGACTACTGTCTTAATGTGTTCCAAGGCTTATATGTATAAGCAAGATGCTATCCTACAGAGCGATCTTTGGAGGAACACACCTATGTGAGCCCGACTGCTAGTCACAGTCTATGAGATTGGGGTGATCTCTAGTAAGCTCATGAATAGGCCAGGAGTGTGACTTATATGCTCCACCCGAGGGGTCAGCCTTCGGCAGCCTAGTACTAGTAAGACATGTGGTGAATCTTCTTTACGCCAAACTGACAATTCAAGGCATAGTCTATTGTTCAGTTGGGAAGGAGAGTAGCTACTTGCTCTAGGTGAAGCTCAACCTTAACAGGTCTTCACTGAAACACTAGTATATCAAAACAGCGTTTGGAACAAAGGACAAAGTGGGCCCCTGAGATCTGGTGGGGGGTTGCTGAAATGTGAGATGGGCCTAGAGCCCATATGACAATTTCAGATTTGATCTCTAAGGGCCCATGTAGGTGGCATGACAAGGTGGTGGGAAGTTTAGTCCCACCATGCTAGTGGAAGGAAAGTTGGAGTGGTTTATAAGGGTGGCTCTTCTACATGCTATTGGAGCTTGAGAAGAGAAGAGGCCCTCGCGCACTCCTCCTCCTCCGCTCGCCTCACCACGCCTCGTCGCGCCGCGGGTTGCGGGTTGCGGGTTGCGGGATTGAGCCGAGCCGAGCTCACTCCTATGCGCTTCTTTTTGCCGGTCAGGAACGGAGAGTCTTTGACAGGTAGGGCCACGATCTGAGACGTCGGATCGTGGGCTACCGACTTGGACGTGGGTTCAGCCTCCACGCCCACGTCGTTCCTCTGGTGCTGCTGCCGCCGGCGACTCCATCCCGTTCACCGCGTACACGGTTGACGGGAGAGCAGGTCTCCGAAACTCCGTCTCTCTTGTTCCTGTACGGGAGAGAACCAGATAGGTTTTTGGGAAGCGACTACGCGACTGCTCGCCTCCGATCCACTACGTCCGCGCCGTCTCCGTCATCACCATGTCCAGCGACGCCGAACGCGCCGCCACCGAGAAGACCGAGGCCGACAAGAAGGCCGCCGAGGAGGCTTCTGCTGCTGCTGTCACCGCGGCAGCGGCTTCTGCATGGCCTACTGGAGGGTATACCGCGTTTATCCCTCTCCTGATAATTTCTGTATTAGCAGTGCTAGCATCATGTGTAGATTTGTCTACTATTTGCGTAGTACGTGCTTGTTTAGATCAGTACCAGTATGTTCCTAGTTCTGTCAATGCCATGCTCGTTGTCTACTTATGGATTAAATTAGTCGAAAAATTGCCTATTTGCTCAGCACAAACACGACCAACCCCCACTCTTGCATACTTGCTGAAAGTTTTCCCAACCCGCTACATGTCGCCGTGATTCCCACACTCCCTGAGTCCGCTTCAGCCCACTTCTCAGCTACCATTGGTTCGTACAGTTCATGCCGTGTTCAAGCCTCTTCATACTTGAATTGTCGGGGGCCGCGTTGGCCCAGTTCTGGAGCCATCTCCAGAACATGCATCACCAGAGCAACATAATCCGACTCCTCCGTGACTATATGTTGGACTTGGGTGTCCGGAAACATAGCTAGGAACTTGCCATTGCATGTGTCACGGTCAAGACGAACCTGGATATTGTCCTTCCCTTGTCTTATGTGGTCCCATGTGTAGGGATAATCGGAGAAGCCCAAGTCAGCGAGGCCGCAGTCGGCCAAGAAATCTGGAAAGTCTTCCATCTGCATAAAACTTTTTTGGTTGCCGCCTCTTTGCTCAGTTTGCAGCAATGCTTCGTTTAAATCTCCAGACACATAACCATGGTAGCTCATCTTGTCTTCTCAAATACCGGATTGCATCCCCAGATTTCTTCCTATGCTCAACATCAGGTTCACCGTAGAATCCAGTGCTCCTACAGGTCTTACCTTCCCAGATCACTTCCGCATCCACAAAATACTGACACCATGGTCTCACTGTAACTTGAAGATGCTCTCTCCACCACATAGCTAAACCTCCACTTTGTCCTTGACAGTCCACAGCCACACCACATCTAAAACCCAAACTCCATTTCAGTTTCTCCATAGCCCTCGTCTTTTTTTTAGTTTCGCTCAAGAACACCACCGTTGGGTTGTGGGACCTAATCAGGTCTGTGAGTTTGCCCACTGTCGAGTCCAACCCTAGTTATTAGTATGTTTTGCTCCAGGTAGTTATTCCTTCTCACACTACACGTAAGATTTAAGTAGTAAAACTTATACCTAGGAATATGATTTCTGATTCAACAATAGTATTGTCGATCATAGCCCGACCCCCACCCTTTACTATTGAATCAATTATCACCATGCATATATGATCTAGCCAGAGGGGTCTACGTATGTGTAAAGTAGTTGCCTCCGGCACCGGTTGTCTTTGCTCACCCTATAGACTGGACACTAGATCGGGACCGCACCTTGGCGCGAGGGTGCCAGTCCCAATGTTTTGGTCAAGCAGGTAATGCTAAGTCAGTAGTAATTAAGGTTCTGACGCCATATTCTTTTTTTGTTGCTGGTGGGTGGTGTCTCGCTAAACACATACCATATTCTTATTTTGTTGCTGGTGGGTGGTATCTGACTCAACACATTGCCCAGACGTAAACAAAGTACAAATTTTTGCAAGAGTAATTAAATATAAGATTGTCTTTATAGATAGTGTAACTGCTGCCAACATATCTTGGCGCATTGTCTGGTCCATCCCATAGGTGCAGCACGCGTAATCCTAACTAATTAATGACATAGTGATAGATCCAAAATAAGAAGAGCAAAGTAGCTGCCTATGATAGATTGCTATTTGATCAGAAAGCATAAAGACCCAAGCAAGGAGTAGTAATCGCGCATCTCAATAGGTTCACAACTATACATTCATTATAGAGGATACTCCCTCTGTACTGAAATACATATCGCTGGAGTAGGTGAAGTTCAGCTACTCTAGCGACATGTATTTTGGTACAGAGGGAGTAGATATTTAATATACCATAAGCAAGTAAGATTCCAAAATAACAAAGAGCAGAATAGCTGCCCATTGATTGATTCTATTTTATCACAAAGGCATAAAGACCCAATTCATCCTATACAAAATGGTTGTCCACGACAATAAGTTCACTACAATATACCAAAAGCAAGAGACACATCATAACAACAAAAGTACATCGAATTGCAGCGGATGTCGATACGTCTGAAACTCATAGCAAGCATGCAACTCCCCATGCAAAGTATATGTCTTGGAAAGAAGAGAAAGGGAGATGGAGCACAACAATACATAATTTATTAGACTAAAGAGCACTGCAATATCACAATAATTTGAAGGAGCAATTGTATGCCTACTCATGATCTCAACATATGCGACTTTGGTATATGTATTTCTTTCATCATTTTTCATTTGAATAATCATTATCTTAAAATTATGACGATGCAGTTTGGTTATAATCAAATCAATCAACCAGCTATGCAAATATGATAGTTATCAACAAAGAGCTACTAAAACCAAGGTATAGTCAACCTATTAGATAATGAAGGCCCTGGCTTTGATTAATGTAGCAGCCACAATCGACAGCCATGTCAACAACAATTTTCTGCTTGATCTCCTAAAGAGTCCTGGTTCAATGATATAGGAAAAAAATGACACATGTGAAAATTGACAGCTTTTGAAATTAAAGCGTGGGGTGGTCATATTTCACATACTTACAAATTGCTTTCAGATCATCTGAAATTTTGGTATCTTTTGGACAGACACATCTTTGTAGATAGTATTATTTTTTAGGACAGCAGACCAGATATAAAGTTCTGTAGTCTATCGATTCGTTTCAAAGGATGCAAAGACAAACTGCCGAGTAGGGGTGCTCACCTGCTGCTGTAGGCGTTGCTTGGAGGTGTCGGCAGATGGACGGGCTGTACTGGCCACCAGATCCGGCGCACACGCAAGCTCGACGGGGAGCAGCGGTGCGAGAGCTTCGATGTCGCGGTGGCTCACCTCTTTCTCATCCATTCTATGCTGGCAGCCATGCTTTTCCTAAGGCCAAGGAAGAGGGTGGCAAAGCAGGACACCAAACCAACCAGCAAGGCGAGAGAAGCATGTGGTGAGATCGAGGCATAGATACCTGTTCGATAGTGCTGTGTGGCGCGGTGGCGAGGATGACGATGACATCAACAACGGTTCTCATAAGAAATAAGACATCAATACATGTTTCCATACAGATTAGAGTGTTGTATAGGTACAAAAGTGTAGGATCACAAATCTGAGAAATTTCGATGCTGAATAGTACTGCAAAGAGCTTCCTCCATTCGGTTGTAACAATGGCGATAAGCTAGAAAAACTGTTGAGACATAGGGTTTGTATATGAATAGTGGTGTGTGAAACTGAATTGAACATTTCATCAAGCAAATTATTTTTACATGCTATTCTGTGCATGTAAAGAAATATACATCAATGACATCTCAAAGCTCATTTCACAACAAAACTACTGTAAACTTGATATAAATATATAATGGCCCCATAAAGATCCCCATCTGCAGAAACCAAGTGAAAAATCCTTTGGATAATGGTGTTTAGATATGACTGCCCCATAAATATATAATGTCCGAAAAATGGTGTTTGTTCTAAATGGTCACTGAACATACTTGTTCTAGCGCTGCGAACATACACAGATAAAGGGTAAGCCAACAACTGTGGGTATTCAGTAGGCCTACACACATACGCCTACTTTCTTCTATTCTAGAATCAAGATGCACTTTCATGTACAGATTATTTCTCATCGTAAATAGGATCGAGCCAAAGCTTGATTATAAGTATGTAAGCAAACAATATGGATAGAAGGAACAAACATTGGGTGTCAAATGCAAACAGTAAGCTTAAGAGAATTTACATCTCCTACAATCATTCAAGGGATTGTAGCCTTTTGACTACATGGTAAGTTGGTAGGTAGAAATACGTTCATATACATTGACATCAACATTTTTAACCTGGGAATAGATAAAAAACGGCAAAGACACATCTCATATAATCAAAGTAGACATGGTAGATCCAAAGCAATGTATCTAAGACTTAAATTAAGGGGGAAAATGCAAACTGATTAAAGATTGAAGCTGTCAATTTCACTCCCACAATTTACAGATTGTAATGGTCTCAGATGAACTAACTGAATATATTTATATAAGGCAAGAGAAATCATCATCACTGATATTCCCTACAGACATAGGTCTCTGCCAAGAATCACACAAGTTCCTTGATGCTCCACAAATCAAGCGATGTTCAAGCAAGGGAAACACGAAAAGGCGTGAGGAGAGCTCCGTCGGGAGGGAGAGGGGTAGGGTTTGTACCTTGACTACATGAGTTCAGTGTAACTTCACCTCCGGATCCAGGCAAGGTACTCTGTAATTTAGAAAAAGAGATGATCTATGGTCAAAATTTTGGTGCCTTGATTAGTTTAATCACCTGCATCATCTCTTAGCGTCTTAGAGGCAACCACAAGTTAAAGGACACCACATCGTCGCGAGGTAAGGATCCAAATACCTCTTAGGTGGCGTGCGGCGGAGGGGTCGACGGCATTGATGCCCTGCCTTGCCCACGGACTACCATCCCCAACTGGATCTTGGCACCACTGAGCATCGCGGTGACCTAGACAGCAAGAGAGGTGGCAGGCCGTCCTGACCAAAACGTAGCAACAAGAAAACAATTAACTACCTTAAGAATAAATTCTGAAAGAATCAGGAACAAGAAAACCAACAACAATTAGGATTGCAGAGAAAACATTTTCTAGTGGCCATCTGAGAAACATGGCACTCGCTTTTTAGACAAATTCAACTTGGAAGAAGCTGAGAGCAATTGCTCCTAAAACTGAAATATCACATTCTCTAAGATTTCATTTTCCTAGTGGTATTTATATTGTAATGGAACCAACGTTCCTAATACCAACAATCTTAATTCTACAGCCGAACATAATAACCATGCACTGCAATACAATAAAGTGTTTGAGTACATCAAAGGAAATCAAAGTAGCCAATCCATTAGACATATTAGTGTATCACTATTGTAGCAAGCAGCAGAGTGGAATGAATCAATTCATCATAGGCACTGCGTATTAGCAAATCATGTAGATGCACTTCCCACTCCACTTTCTTATAAGTGCTTCTCAAATTGAACAAAACGGAAGATCCTAAACTCTAAAACTGAACGGAACCTTTTGATCTCCTTGTCAGATTGCACACGTGAGCATAAACATCCGACCCATGCATCTAAATACTACTAAACTACACATCACAGAAAGTATTAGCTTCAATAGTCAGGCAGACAAAAATTCTGTAGAAAATTGCTCACAAATCTGGCTACCGTCCTTCTTGCCGTACCTGGATATGGTGTTGTCTGTCATCTCGAGAGGCCTCCCCCAACAGTTGTGGTGCTCAAATGTCACCATCTGCAAGGCTACCTCGTGTCCTTCAGCCTCTCTTCATCCCTACCTCGTCTCCCTATCCGGCTCCTCCTCCTGGATCTCACCACCGGTAGCACACTGCAATCGGCTGGCAACAGTGGTGGAACTTCATATGATGAACAAACAAAGTGTTAGGAATAGTACTTCCACACAGTACCTCTAGTGCTAAAATAAAAATAAATAGTGCAAGAACAAGACAGATTTAACTCTTCACTGAAACCTAAGTAGGAAGGAGCGACTGATGATATAATGAAGAGATACAATCAACATGGGTCTAAGAATTAGTGTGCAAGGGGCCATTATTTAAATTTCTATTTTTGTCTACAATCAACCTGGGTTCAACCTGGGTCTAAGAATACAAAAGAAGTCTAGCTAACTTTTTCTAGAAGCACTAATTAAAGTTTTCCATGAATGAGTATAGTCCTTGAGAAAAAGCTGCAGAAGTAATTATTCAAAGAAAGAATTTAAGTACCGTATATATATAGATTTGTACCAGAAACATGAGAAGAGGGACCTTACAGTGCTTGCCAATGCTAGGGATCAACGCCGCTCACATCCATGCCAAAGTGGCCTTCAGGTCAGAGAGCAAGCTTTGTTGGAAACTCTGCAACTACCTAAGGGAACCACACCCTTCGAGTGAACATAATTGGGTAATCCAAAAGGAATAGTGCAAAACTGCAGATTCAGAATATGTAGACCATGTTAAGTTAAATATCCGTATGCATGTGCAAATATACAACTTTTAAATTTCACCAGTAAGACATGATAACTGTTTGACATTTAAAAATACTATAAAAATAGCAGAAATCATAGTTAAGTGACATCCAATCGCGTGAAAGAAAGCTTTCCACGTATGTTTCTGGAAAAGCTAAGAAAATACAACAATTGAAGGTAGCAGTAATCTGAAAAACGGACCCACATCTACACTGGACCATAGATAAATGCTATAGTGACATGTAACTTTGTAGTATACATAATTTTGTAACCAGGGTAGGTAGCTACAAATTTGCGCTCTTACCTTCCTCGAATTACCATCTCCTATTGTATCATACCAGGGCTTCCTCACATGGCATCACATATGAAGTGCCTATTACTAACTTGTAAACTTCGTCCTGTTTATACATCTCCAGTATCTAAAAATGAGGAAGACACATATTACAATCTTTTATTAAGCCAAGACTTCCTCACACATCATCAAGAATATCAAACCCCGAAAATTCAAGATAAATGTGCATGTATTCAGGTTTTCGTTGATCATAAATAAGATCATATGGCAAGTTTCACCATTGAGCACAAAACGCTAGAGACACGATGAAGCACTTTATATAGTAAGACACGATCCATCCAAGCTATGTGATGAGAATAACTACTTCAAAATATAGGATTTTCTAAAAGAACTTCTAATCTGCTTTGGTGGCAACTCTTGCTGCAGCAGCTAGTGCTAATGCACCTGATAACATATAAGCCTTCAAATTAATTACAGGAAAATATGGAAGGAAGCAGAGAGATTTTTGTAAGAAATATACTATGGGCTGTAACCCAATGTCACACATCTCACAGTCAGATAAAAACATAATGCCAAGTCAGCTAACTTTTCAGTCCGGAGACGTAAAGTTCCTGATAATTATAAAATCCTACAATGTATGAGCTACAAGGAAGCTGCAAAACACAATTAAGCATAGATAATAGTAGGGTATGGAAAGCATTCCACCACAAAACCTACATAGACAGTGATACAAAATAAACCTCAAGTGATGAATTAATTATTGACCAAACTATATTATGTATCATCTCCTCTGCTACGAAAATATATGGTTGCTACAAGCACTGAAGAGTTGTAACCTGTCACTAGTAGAAAAAGGGTCAAATGTGAAGCACATTAGTGCCGGTTTGTAAAAAAACCGGCACTAATGTGATCAATAGTGCCGGTTCGTGGCTGCGATCAATAGTACCGGTTCGTGTTGAGCCTTTAGTACCGGTTCGTGCCACGAACCGGTACTAAAGGGGTAGTGGCAGGCTGGCGTCAGGCCGGGTCCCCACGAGCCCCTTTAGTACCGGTTTGTGTTACCAACCGGTACTAAAGGTCTAACCTATAGTACCGGTTCGTGCCACGAACCGGTACTAAAGGGGACAAGCCTTTAGTACCGGTTCGTGCCACGAACCGGTACTAAAGGGGCCAATTTTCAAACTCTACCCCCC
>NC_041393.1:30914682-30917366 GCF_002162155.2 Triticum dicoccoides
GTATCGCCATTTCAGTTTTGAAAAAATCAAAAGAAAATGATAAAAACTTCAAAAAATAAAATCCTTCGAGAGGTAGTTATATTACTATATCTACTAGTTAGGAAAATTTGAGAACTTAAATTTGGACATGTTTTGCAAAAAGTGTAGGGAAAATGTAAAACGGCTATAACTTTTGCATACGATGTCGGAAAAAAATGTATAATATATCAAAAAATTCAGCACGAAAATCCGCATCCGATGGAGACCGCCTACGCCCTGTTTGGAATTTTTTAGAATCCTCAAATTCGAAAAGGAAAAAAAGATATGGTCAAATTTTAGTTTTTTTAAAAAATTTTGGTTAAATTTGGTCAAACTACTTATTCAAGAAGTATTAATGTTACTACATAATTATTCAAGAAGTATTAATGTTACTACATAATTATTTCAATTTTTTGAATTTTGGTCAAACTATGGTCAAACTTATTCAAGAAATATTAGCGTTACTAAATAATTACTGTTTTTTTAGAATAATAGTTTCAAACTCAAACGGTGAAATGTGTGACTTCATGCTCAAGCTAAACTCCTGAGGGTTAATAGGATTGACATCTTACTATTGTCAGGAAAACAACAAGTGCAGACTCGGAAACGAAGGAGAATAGAACCCGAAAGTTAAGCGTGCTCGGGCTGGAGTAGTGAGAGGGATGGGTGACCGGTCGAGAAGTTAGATGATTTGGAATGAGTGATCCACACTTGAGCAGTTAAGAGAGGTGATTAGAGACTAAATCATCAAATAATTCAGAAAAATTAAAAATCGAAAAAAAAATCAAATTTTTTTTCCAAAATTTTCAAAAAAAAAGTTCAAAAAGAAACCTTTAGTACCGGTTGGTAACACCAACCGGTACTAAAGGTCCCCCATACTAGGGCGCGAGCTCACGCCACGTGGTGGCACTTTAGCGCCGGTTCGTGCCGAACCGGTACTAAAGGGGGGGCTTTAGTGCCCACACTTTAGTGCCGGTTCCATAACCGACACTAAAGGCCCTTACAAACCGGTTTTAAAGCTCCGTTTTCTACTAGTGTGTACCACACCCACAATAAGATTAGTAGCTCTCCTTTGCACTTTATAAATGATGTCCACCATGACATGCAAATTATTGAGCAATAACTCATCTTTGGCAAAGAAGAATCCTTCTGAATATCAATTGAACCATCTGACCTAACATCAGGAAACGAAAAATCTATGTAAAACAAAAATTTATGATACACAGTCTGTAGATAGCAATATATATAGCTTTCAGCACCTGTGTATAGCTAGGTGATGACAATATATATAGCTATGAATATATATAGCTTTCAATAACATTAGGTGCTTAAGGCAAGTGAATGTCTTCCTTACAGCATACTACTTCAGCTACAGGCCAATGAACATTTTCTATAAATCATATCTAGAACGATATTGGTTAGTTTGGTAGCCCCACCAGCGCGACACATGCGATCACTTCCAACAAACAAATCATTAGGCTACTTATAGGACACAGCAGAAAGGTACAAAAAGGTCCTACCAGGATCTAAAGAAGTGACAAAAATCCCCATTTCTGAATGCCAAGCAAGCACAATAATACAAGCAGGGAACAATAATTTAGGTGCTAGGCTTCTACCAATAAGAGGACAAAAAGCAGATACATCCATTGTCCAAACACAATCTAACAGCAGCTTCATACAGGAATTGAAGGTAAATACATGGCCGCAAAAATGCAAGCCTAGGCCTGAAAAGCAGAGATGAGAGGGAGAGAAGGGGTCAACATGCAAAGAGGTGGCCGAAGACCGAACACGACGAACTGGGCAGAACAACGAGCACCTATAGACAGCGGACCAACCTGCAAGGGAGAAAAGGGGATAATTAGGTACAACCATGGATGAGCTACAATTAACCAGAATTGAGACAGTTCAAAACAATCACGTACAGATCGATGAACGCAACAATAGATCCGTTGGCCGTGGTGGTTCCCGAAGGCAATGAGCACCTCCTCCCGGTGACGGCAACGTGGTGGAGGATCAAGAGGAGTGGCGGGGGCCTCCTGCCAGTGGGTGGTGGCGGGGCAGACGTGAGGTGGAAGGCAGTACGCGGCGTCCTCAACCTCACCGAGCACCCCGTCGGCCAGCCCCTTGCTACCAGCCACGGAGTGGACGGAGAACCTGGTGTAGGCGCCGAGCAGGGCGTCGAGGTGTGGGTCGGGACGCCGTAGTGGAGTGGTTTGGGGGCCGGGTCATCGTGGGAGGAGGGTACATTGCTTCTCCCCACCCCCTCAGTGCTCAGCAGGAGGAGCTGCTCGCCGTCGGGCCTCACGGGAGTGGTCGCCGCCCCGCCATTTTCGGATCCGGCCGCCGTCGCCATCTCTATTCTTGCCCCGTCATTCCTCAGGGTGATTCGGGCAACGGGAGGGGATGGGAGGAGGCGGAGCACGAGGGACGAAGCGACGGGAGGGGAGGGGAAGGGAGGAGGCAGAGCACGCGGGACGAAGCGTGGTGGCGGTGGCGAGTGCAGGGAAGATGGGTGTGGCGAATGGGAGGACGAAGAGGCGAGATAGGCTCCCTCCCTCGTCTCATCCAGCCACAGGCCAAGCATGGACCAACACGTCATGGGCCAACATGTGAAATGACGCTAATACCCTCATGCGGGCACCGGAATAGCGGCGGTGGCACAAGAT
>NC_041393.1:30917951-30929109 GCF_002162155.2 Triticum dicoccoides
TTGATCGTACGGCCCAGATCCGATCAAGCCACTAGATCCGACGGCCAGGAATCCCAAGCGGCTAAGGAGCCGGGAGGTTCACCGGCATCCTTATTACTCGATTCGTCGTTGGTTGGTTCGTGCGTACTCTTGCGTAATCTGCGCTTGCATGTGCATGCTGTTGACTGGTTAGCTTGCTTCTTTTTGGTTTGTTGTTGACTAGTTTACTGGTGTTGATAATAACATCTCAACGACATTCCCATGGTTAGTTGACCGCCAGTCGCGCGAGCTAATTAAGCATCTACTGTACGGCCAACACATCTCAGCACGACCACTCGCTACTGACAAGTACAGACGCGTATATATGCAACTGATACCCGTAATAATTCTACGAGTGAATTTCGGTTTTTACCCCCTGTTTTGACATTTTTGACACTAATTACCCCATTTAGCAAGATTTCATCCATTTTACCCCATTTAGCAAAAATGTTGTCACAGTTTACCCCGTTTAAATTTTTTGAGCATTTTGACTGGTGGGTCACAATTGTCGGGTCCAGCTGGCATGCCACGTCATTGGTTTTTCCTGGCTATTTTTCTCACTGCTGAACTGGGCAGCGCCGCTTCTTCTGACCGGCTCAGCCGATGGAGGTCGCTCGCGGCACGTCCAACGTTCAAGTCGGCCGCGCGCCACGCTCGCCTCCCATGGCTTCTCGTTTGTGTTGCTCTCCCCCAATTAACATTCAAACTGATTTTCTTATAAGCATCAAGTTCCTCTAGCATGTTCACCATGCCTGCATCATCAGTTAACTCAATCATGGAGTTCCCGTTGGCCCCCTTCTTCTGATAATTAGCGCTGTCCCAAGGGTTGGAACCCAATTCCTTCATCTTCTCCTTTATATCAAAATAAATAATGAAATATCTCTCAATCATCTCTGGCTCTGGATTCTTGTATCCACGGACATGTAAAATATGCCTAACACTCTACATCTCCGTTGCCATCCGCTTTGTGCAAGAAAAAGAAAAATGAATTAGTGGCTGCAATCATAATATACTCTAATACGGTGAACGAACACGTTTCAGCATGCATCATAAGATACAAAGATCCAAACTTCCTTTACAGCTAGCAAGTAACAACACATACTCTTCAGTCAACATATTTGCTACCTAGATATTTAGATATGTAGGTGCATCAGAGTTAGTAAAGTAGTATATTTACACCACTTTAATCTAATCTACAGAACCATCCATACTTAAGGCCATATATGATAACCGAAGAAAAGCATACATGATTTTAGATTATATTGGTAACAATTTCTCCTATAATTTATTCAATGGTAATATGACATGCTGATCAAGTACAATCGTCCCATCAGAATACTTCAAACCGGAAATGAGTTTAGTAGGGAGAAAAATAGACAGAAAAAACCCGTTGACGTGGCATGCCAGCTAGACCTGACAAATCGTGACCCGTAGGTCAGAACGCACGCAAAATTTAAAAGAGGGTAAATTGTGGCAACACTTGTGCTAAATGGGGTAAAACAGATGAAATCCCGCTAAATGGGGTAATTAGTGTCAAAAAAGTCAAAATAGGGGGTAAAAACCGGAATTCACTCTAATTCTACCTCCATCAACCCTGTAAGTTGGGCATGGATTTGTAGATCATCATTTTAACTAGGGAAACTTGTGTTATATGCCACTAAAAATATATTATAGGCCCGCATTGCATAGAATTAAGTTTTTAAGCATATACTTTTGTGGCTATTACAAACATTTTGTTAGTTAAATTGAAGTTTATTAAACCCATGCCCGTCTTAACAAATCTAGATGAAGGGAGTACCTGCATGGGCCGACGCGTTGAAATTGGGTGTTTACATCCCTTTAACTACAAATATGTCTGTGCCGGCAACTGCTCGTAGTTGTACCAAACGACGGTAGCTAGGAATCTTGGACAAACTGAGTCCTAAAAACATAGGTAGTACATGAAACTTATCGTGCCACCTTGTCAGCATATTCCCACATGGCTCGGGGAATGCTGGCACAGGCAAAAAATTAGAGCTATGTGCATGGAAGCGGAAGAGCATTATAAATAGAGCATCATGTATGCACAGCACTTCATCAACTCAGCTTAGCTCAGCTCAGCTCCAAAGAAAGCCTACCTAGCTAGCTCTCTTGAGACTTGAGAGCTTAACTTTGTTGTGACTTGTGAGCTCCCCATGGCTTCCTCCACTGCCTGGCAATGCCTTGTTGCTCTCTCCCTCTTCTCCTCCGCCGCCTACGGCTACGGCTACGGGGATGGCACCGGCAACGACAACGGCTACGGGCAGGGCAACGGCAACGGCAACGGGAACGGGCAGCTGGATCCCAGGTTCTATGAAAAGAGCTGCCCTGCTCTGGGGTTCATCGTGCGCATGAGCATGATCAAGGCCGTCCTCACGGAGCGCCGCATGGGCGCCTCCCTCCTCCGCCTCTTCTTCCATGACTGCTTCGTTCAGGTAAATACGTTCACTCATCATGCATGCATGCACGTACGAGGCTACATTCGTGATCACAAGATCATGTATGTTTTTCTCAGGGCTGCGACGGGTCCATTCTCCTGGACGACGTGCCGGCGACCAATTTCACCGGCGAGAAGACCGCCTTCCCTAACGTCAACTCCGTCCGCGGCTTCGAGGTCATCGACGATATCAAGAGGAATGTGGAGTACGTCTGCCCGGGCGTCGTGTCCTGCGCCGACATCCTCGCCTTGGCCGCACGGGAGGGCACAGTCCTGGTACGTACTACGTGCTGCTTGCATGCGTATTAGTGTGTACGTGCACTACTTGTTACAGTTTAGGCTGACCACAATCTGCATGCGTGCACGTACTTTGTAACGCACGTCCGCAGCTCGGCGGCCCAAGCTGGGCGGTGCCGCTGGGCCGGCGGGACTCGACGACGGCGAGCCTGGACGGAGCGAACAGCGACCTCCCGGGACCGTCGCTGAATCTCACTGAGCTCATCCAGTCATTCGCCAACAAGAGCCTGAGCCCGCGCGACCTCACGGCGCTCTCCGGCGCGCACACCATCGGCTTCTCACAGTGCGTCTTCTTCCGGGACCACATCTACAACGACACCAACATCAACCCCGCCTTCGCCACGGAGCTACGGCGGAGCTGCCCCGCCCCGACGGGCTCCGGCGACACCAACCTGACGCCGCTCGACGCGCAGACGCGGTTTGTCTTCGACAACGCCTACTACCCAAACCTCGTCGCGCGGAGGGGCCTGCTGCACTCCGACCAGGAGCTCTTCAACGGCGCCTCCCAGGACTATCTGGTGCGGCAGTACAGCTCCGACAGCGCGCTCTTCTTCGCCGACTTCGTGGCCGCCATGATAAGATGGGGAACATCAGCCCGCTCGCCGGAAACGCCGGTGAGATCAGGCGTAACTGCAGGGTTGTCAACAGCAGCTGATCAATCCTTTCTTCCAGACTCCTTGGTTCCAGCAGAAACAACTTATTTACGTCGTTTGTTGTGAAATATTTACGTGGTTTATGGGAGAGCGAGGAATTTATCTTCAGAAGTTTGTGTAACTCTGTATTTTCGTTTTGGTCCTTTCTAATAAGTACATTGTACGTCCGAGAATTTTCTGTTATTAACCAGCTGTGTCGTTACCTCCCCCCTAACATCGCGTTGGCTCCCAAAATTGTAATTCAATCCATTAAGTTAAATTTCAAATGCTGCTAGTATAATTTGAAAATGATTCTAAAAGATTTCAGTTTCAATTTTGTATGTTTAGACTCTACGTGGAAATGTAAGTTATTCTTTATAAGGATTCGTTGTTAAAATGAACCTCGTCTTCACACATTAAAATTTGCTGGGAATCATTTGATTTGCTTCCCTGGAATGCACCATGAAAAGGTATATCATTTCTCATAGAAGGATAGCCAAGTGGCTAGCACACCGCTTTCGTCATACAACACTAACAAGAAATGAGCGACCACTCAAACCACAACAACACATGACAAGGAAACGAGTTTCCAAACTTTTTTTTGAGAACACCTCAAGAGAGTTGATCCGGTTTATAAGAAAAACCGGACCCGAAACCTAACATTCTCGGTTAATCAGGGAAAACCAATAAAAACCCAAAAAAGGAAAGAAAAAAAGACGAGCAAAAAGAGCACTAGAATTTGGGGACAGAGACAAGACAAAAGCAAATGTATCAAGGAAACGCCTAAAAGAGTCAGTAGGTGGATGGCAGGATCCGACCAATCTCGAGGCAGACCAAGTGTAGAAAGTATCCCTAGAGACTCACACTCTGAGCAACGGGGAACACCAGAGCGACGCGCCACCACCGCCGGCCTCCTGCCAACAGCACAAGTGCTAAGTCAAGCGCCCAACCAAGACATCCCAACCAAGACAGAAGTCCGGCATCCCAAACAATGCTTCCAACAAAGAAACGAGGTCAATGACACTGCCATCATCGATCCATCTTACAAAAGGTCCAAGACTAGCTCGTCCGCAATACAGTTTGGAGGGATGCTAAACCAAGTCATACATTAATTATTCACATAGCCAGGCCTTGCTAACCGATGAGCAACTTCATAAGTTGTCCGTCGCAATGCACAAACAGAGACCTTCTAGAAGCTAAGCAACAACTCCTTTATTTCTTCCACTAACGCCGACACTATCAGTTTCCAAGATCAACTTTGAGGGCCCGATTTCCGTTTGCTGCCACGCCTGCCGTGAAATGCTTCAAATACTCAAGAGCAAGTTGTGGAGATCCAAGACATGTCAAACGTGTCGATCCAATGACATATGTTCCTTTCATGTTAAACGCGTAAATGTGTATAGCACTTCAACATGTTTAGCACCCCTTGATTACTTTTCCAAACACAAACCTCCCTCGCAGTTATTGCCAAAATTACTAGTTCATAAAGGGATGATACGTTTTCAAAATAGGCAAGTTCGGATTATTTCCAAAATCACTAGTCTAACATAAATGACGAAAATCCCCGCCTACGGTTACACGTGCGTTGCATGTGGACGGTTACTATTTAAGAAAATAACATTAGCTTGTTATTTACACTTCGACCTTGTTATTTGCAAAGCTGCTATTTTATGAATCAAAGAACACGAGCTTGTCACTTAATTACACTTTGACATCTATTTAAGCCAAGAACGACACAGATACTTCCACTTAATGGTTTTTTCAAGTGAGATCCTAAGCCAGGAAAGCAGGCTGCTAAACAATCACATAATTTGCATCAGATAGAAGCTCATAAAATAAGTGTTTATAATTAAGTACACTAGAGGGCGCTACATGTCATGTAACCGTCTCACCCCCATTGACTCACCATACACTAGAGGTTCGTTGGTTGGTTCGCCGTACTCTCGCGTAATGTGCGCTTTGCATGTGCATGCCGTTGACTAGTGTGCTAATAGTTAACACCTCAACGACATTCTCATGCATGGTTAGTTTTTTTTAAAACGAAGGCAAATGATTTACCTCCTCGATTAAATTAGAGGAGAATAGAGTTACAAGTGTTACAAAAGCCCGGAAAACGGCATGAGAATTACTTGTGTAATACAACTGTCCCTAATTTTTTGGCCCCTGTAACCCAAAGGTTGGCCTCGTCAACAATAAGCTTTAGGAGGATTGGCGATGGTGCACTCTTGTGGCAGAACACTCTAAAATTCCTCTCATTCCATATTGTCTAGGACAGTAGCATGGTAAGAGAGACCATGGCACGCCGATCAGGGTTGCTGGAGTTGGTTCGTTAACCGCCAGTTGCACGAGTTGATTGAGCTTTTGCTGTATGGCCAACACATCTCAGCTAGCACGACTGATGCCCGGCACATCACACCCACGACGCAGGGCACCGGGCCAACCTGTTGTCGAAGAGGGGAACACCGTCGAGGTTGCCAGCAAACTGTCATCGTTATCACTTCTCGAGCATGCGGCTCCTTCACAACAGGAAACCAACCAAGAGCACTTGTTGCACGCAACACATGAAATCTTTGTCTGCCTATGCCAAAAAATATGCCTAGATGTCGAGGACTACGCTACTCCGATTTATGTGACGAGTCTTGCAGGAGAAAGAAGCACACCTTGCACCAACAAAGCCGGACCTCCATCGCTTAGCATTATCACCACCGTGTTGCTCTTTGCTGTTACAACCTCCGGCTCCTTCACTGCGGGAACCAACCAAGAGCACTCACTGCATGCAACACGTGAAATCTTTGTTGGCCTATGCCAAACAATCTGCCAAAGATGTCAAGACTAAGCTACTTCAATTCTATGACGAGTCTTGCAGGAGAAAGAATCACACCTTGCAGCAACAAAGCCCAACCTCCACTGCTTAGGATCATAGCCGCCGTGTTGCTCTATGCTGCTACAACTATGATTTCACACAGGGACATGCCGAATAGTTGGCGACAAAGGACATGCCTCTACCTTGCTCCTCTTGTCATGATCATCTTTGCCACATGAGTTGCAATGTCACCGGAACCACCGACAGTGTGGACCACGATGTTGTGCATGCCCAACTACATAGAAGCACAAACGGAAACCATGGTCTTCAAAATGACTCCCCAAAGAGAGAAAATGACGGTGAACCACCGTTGCCGCCTGCCGCTACACTAGGATCTACCATTTTGCCTAAAGACATAACTTGGCGGGTGGGGGGACCACAACATTCCTCGGTGGCATCTCCAAGGAGAATAACAACGCCGTGGGCGTTGTTATGGCTGGCAAGCGCCATCAAGCCTTCACCAAAATCTGATGCCCCCATGCAACCGACAACAATTATCGGTCTGCCAACCCGTTGAGCCGTGCATCACCAGTGTAGCAATGGCACCAAAGCCACTCTTGAGCCACCACCTCCCTTGCCTCCTTTCATCGGAGGGTCAGATCTGGACGAGTCCGCATGGACCTGGCGACCATCCCTTTCGGTGCCACTGCGGAGGCAAACCTATTTGACATGCCTACCACCAAAGCTTGGAGGATGGGTTGCCACCCCGCCACACCAAGCCATGAGAGCAACCAGATCAAAACCATGTTGCTTCACCGTTGCTATGCCCGAAGCCACAACCGCTGGAAATCACACCTCCGGGAGGAGCAGCCGGGAAGATCGGGATGAGCCTGAGGCTCTTCACGAGCAAGTACCGATGCGCGAGGCCAAGGATCTCGCCGCCCGCAACACAGCCCCGCGGGCCGATGCGCCAGCACATGCCTCATCGAGTGCCACCACCATCATCCTAGGGC
Source organism: Triticum dicoccoides (assembly GCF_002162155.2). NCBI lineage: Eukaryota > Viridiplantae > Streptophyta > Magnoliopsida > Poales > Poaceae > Triticum > Triticum dicoccoides. Next base: position 30,925,170 of record NC_041393.1, read on the forward strand.
TGCCGCATGAAGAACACAGGAAATCCCCCCCTTTGGGAACAGGGCCCACCAACAACACGACAAGGGCCTGCGGCAACAACAGCGGAGGGGCTCATGGAGGAAGGTCGGTGGCCAGGGGCTAGGGTTCCCCTAGGATGGTATCAGAGGCGGCACAGGGGTCAGGCCTGAAGTTATCGTGTCTGATTTTGTGATGCCAATTTTGATCGCCAAACCTTAGGCATGTATGGAAAAAATAAGTGTGGCAAATGTTGGCAAACTTATTCTATGAACCAAATAGGGTTCCCCCAAGATGCCAGGGAGAAGCAGCACAGGGGTTAGGCTAGAAGTTATCGTGTTTGATTTTGTGACGCCAATTTTGATCGCCTAACCTTAGGCATGTATGGCAAAAATGTGTGGCAAATGTTGGCAAACTTAGTCTATGAACGAAACAGGCCCTGAATCTTAGAAGGTAGAGGTGCTGCACAACTATTTTTATACCAGGTCAATGTCTATCACGAAAAGCACATCAGGAGTTAAGACTATAGAGAACACAAAGCTGCCATGAATAAGGTCGGGCGCGGTAGAATGGAACTCGGCGGCACCTGCTCCTGAAATCATGATTTGTGGCTAGGGAAGCGTCTGGACGAATACGCGGTGGCAGCATGAAAGCGCAAATCAGATTTATACACAGATGTACCTATTCCATACAACGGTATGAAAGCTAGTGCACGGATATCCGCGAGCACACCAAAGTCCTGGTTGTTGCCTTTGTGGGCCATTGCGTGGACGCCGTCTTCAGCGAGCACGCGGTGCTCCCGGTGAACGCCGTTTTCAGCGAGCACGTAGCTAGCGCGCGGTCCTCTGAGTGTCGACCTCCGTTCGTGAGCATGTCGTTGTCCTCTCTGACCAAGCTCTCCTCGCACAACCATGAATGGATTTCATCCATGTGGGGAGCAGAGCATGGAGAAGGGGAAGTGGGACGTGGAGGGCAAAGGGAAGGTGGGATGAGTGGGATGGCGGCGAGATGTACGAGGAGAGGGTGAAGGGGAAGAGCAGATAGGATTGCTTGAGCTGGGAGAGGAGACAAAGAGATAGAAGAGTCATGGAGAGAGAGAGAGAGAGAGAGAGAGAGAGAGAGAGAGAGAGAGAGAGAGAGAGAGAGAAGAGTTAGTGTGCATGTGCAGCTGAGTAGGGAAGGGAGGGAGAGTTTGAACGAATCGCTACAAGAGACTATTCCATGAAAAAGAGGAAACGTTATATGCAAACAAAAAAGGAACTGAGGGAGTCATTAAGAAAAGAATTGCCTGGTTAATTAACATCAAACCATGCAAAAACAAGCACATCACACCCACGACGCAGGGCACCCGACCAACCTGGCTACACACCATCGAGGTTGCCAGCAAACTTTCATCATCATCACTTTTCGAGCATGTGGATCCTTCACCGCGGGAAACCAACCAAGAGCACTTGTTGCACGTGACACGTCAAATTTTGTCTGCCTATGCCAAAAAATATGCCAAGATGTCGAGGACTAGGTGTAAGGGCATATTTCACCCTATGTGGTTTTGGTGATTGATGATAATGCGATTGCGGACTAATCGGGTGCATTGAGCATTTCAGATATCTCATGTCTAAGCACAAGACGATTCGATGCCCCTCGGAGCCTAGTGAAGACAGTGTTTCTCTACGTTTCTTTTTGGTGGACTTGAGTCATAGGAAAGCCATACTATTAAGAGGGGGTCCGCTTCGGAAAGGTTTGGGTGGAATCAACACGTACATGTCTGCCCCTGTGAACCACCTTTCCTTTGCTTCTTTGGAGCGCCGGCCGTTTATCCGTGTCTTTGCAAAATGAAGGACTCCTAGTGTTGTTGAGCTGTGGCATGCGGTAGTACTGCTCAAGGGAGCAGTAGTACCGCAGTGGCCCATAGTAGTACCGGGCGGGGAGGCGGTAGTACCGCGCATTGCGGTAGTACCGCTCCACGGGTGTGGTAGTACCGTGGCCTCGGGCCCAGCACAGCAACACGAGCGTAAGTAGGGGCAGATGTATTTTTTTACATCCGCGCCCTATGCGGTAGCACCGCTCCCTGTATGCGGTAGTACCGTGTCGGATTTTTGCACAGATTGAAACTCAGCGGAAGTAGCCACGAATGTAATTTTATTCGTCCATGCCTTCCCAGCCTAGAGAAACCCTGCCTTGCGGTAGTACCGCAAGGGCGAGCGGTAGTACTGCTCCGGTGGTTGTACCGCTCTTTGCTTCAATGCAACAGGGTTGGTCTGGCTCCTGCCGTGCAAGCGGTAGTACCGCAGGCCCTTGCGGTAGTACCGCATGTCTGGTGCGGTAGTACTACATGTCGCGGGCTGGATAAGTGGGTAACGGTTGGATTTGTTCTATAACTATATAAGGGGGGGGGGTCTTCTTCTCCGAGTCGCACCTCTTCCATCCCCAAGCTCCATTGTTACTCCAAGCTCCATTTTCGCCCGATCTCTCTCCCTAGCCAATCAAACTTGTTGATTCTTTAGGGATTCGTTGAGAAGGCCTCAGTCTACACTTCCACCAAGAGAAATTTGATTCCCCCCCACTAACCCCTTGCGGATCTTGTTACTCTTGGGTGTTTGAGCACCCTAGACGGTTGAGGTCACCTCGGAGCCATATTCCATTGTGGTAAAGCTTCGTGGTGTTGTTGGGAGCCTCCAATTAAGTTGTGGAGATTGCCCCAACCTTGTTTGTAAAGGTTCGGTCGCCGCCTTCAAGGGCACCAATAGTGGAATCACGGCATCTCGCATTGTGTGAGGGCGTGAGGAGAATACGGTGGCCCTAATGGCTTCTCGGGGAGCATTGTGCCTCCACACCGCTCCAACGGAGATGTACTTCCACTCAAAGGGAAGGAACTTCGGTAACACATCCTCGTCTCCACCGACTCCACTCTTGGTTATCTCTCACCTTTACTTGTGCAATCTTATATTGTGTTTTGTCCCTTGCTTGCTTGTGTGCTTGTTGTTGTTGCATCATATAGGTTGCTCACCTAGTTGCATATCTAGACAACCTACTTTGATGCAAAGTTTAATTTGGTAAAGAAAAGCTAAAATTGTTAGTTTCCTATTCACCCCTCCTCTAGTCAACTATATCGATCCTTTCAATTGGTATCAGAGCCTCGTCTCTTTATTAAGGACTTCACCGTCCGAAAGAGTATGGTTGACACCATAGACGGTGAGGAGGAGCACCCCGGTGTGAATCCATCCTCGTCTACGGCCGATGGGGGATCCCCGATCTCATGTGAGGAATTCAATGTGGCTTTGGACACATTGAAAACCTCCATGACGACCGAGGTCAAAGGCATGTTCAATGAGTTTCTTGATGGTCTTAAGTTATCCACCGCACCGTTGGAAGTGCTTGCTCCCACTAACAAGGTGGCATATGCTAACACCGATAAGGGGGAAGCTTCTAGTGATAAAATTCCCTTGCCTAGTGGTAGAAGTGGAAATGACATATTTGCCCATGTTGAACCACCTCTTACTTATGGACGACTGGTTCCCTCACTACTAGGAAAAGGGCTATAGATAGGATTGATACTAATGGCGCACCTTTGTAAGCAGTGCGCCACTACTATATACTAATGGCGCACCGGCCGGAGGTGCGCCATTAGTGTGGAAGACACTAATGGCGCACCAGGCACACGGTGCGCCACTAGTATTGAATTTTTTTCCATTTTTCCAGACACTCTAATGGCGCATGGTGCCAAAGTGCGCCATTACTAGTTCTACCAAGTAATGGCACACCTTGTAAGCAGTGCGCCATTATTATATAATTTTTTTTTACTTTTTTGCAAAACTGCTAATGGCGCACCGTGTATATTTTCATGGACACTTTTTGATCTCGATCTCGATCCCACCCGCACCCTCCCCCCGCTAGCTCCACCACCGCCGCCGACCCACCGCAACCCTCCCCCGCTCCGCCGCCGCC